>NC_052119.1:1613487-1661315 GCF_012273895.1 Zerene cesonia | reverse complement strand
AAAATATTGACTCTTACTTTTGCGTGGCTTTTATACTGAAAATCAGTAACAGTATTACAACTGCATAGCCTTATAAAAATTTGTAAGTTGTATTTATTGCGTGGACTTATTAATATGTTTGTGGTTATGGTATTTAAACACAAACAGTCCTTTAACATTGTTTCTTTATAAACTTACGTGGCCCTTTACATATTCATTGCGTAGCCTTTAATTTAAACTTTGTTGATAGTTAGGATTCTCTGTATAAATTGTGCAAACATACTGCTATGTTTTTATTTATTTATTTATTTTACTTTTTTTTTTTCTTTTTTTTTTTTTTACACTCGCAGTATGTAGGTGAATACAAATCAAAATTTAAAATGTAAGTGGGTAGGTGACAATATCTTCTAGCGAGATACAATAAGCTACTAAACAGTTCAACACAATAGAATAACCGAAATAACACGAACTTACTTCTTTATGTATTTCAAAATGTATAAAAGCAATTTTATGTCAGTATAATTCAGGGAAGGTTGCGTTAGGTTGCGTACATTTGCACAATATATATTTCATAGTATGCATAGAATCCTATTATTGCATGACCTTCTTTCTTTTCAATTTAATATTGTTAAAATGCATGGCCATTCTTATCTAATGAGGGATAGTTGTATGTGCTTAATTGCCTATTAAGTATTAAATAAAAAATTAATAATAATATGGTTTGCGTATTAAATCATTTCTTTAACAATTTAAATTTGGTTAAATATCACGTGCGTACGTATCTCCACGTATAATGATTATTCATTTGTTTATACCATATTATTATAACATTAGCCATTTCTAATAGGCTATTAAAACAAAGTTACACACAAACAATCGATAGGCAACAAACACTAACAACGTAATCACTCCCTCGTTTATTTTTTATTTTAAATTCATTTTAAGCGTGTACTCACTTTTATCCTCGTCGCCACTTGTAATGACTCAAATACCAATAAAACACACGTTATTGAATACTCAGCAATGTGAATGTATGCGAAGACCAGAACACGTGCTCACTCGCTTACGCCGGTAAGCGACTGCCACGCCAATGCGTTTGCGCATACACTACAGTATCAACTGACTACCTCTTGCTCTTTCTTATACAGAATATACGTATGGAATTTATTGACTTCTGGCGATTCTTATCAGGATAATATGAAAAAATCTTAAATTAATTCGTTGCTTGTTAAGTGTACAAAGTTTCAAATAAATCGATCTAGTCGAAATAGCTTGGTTACATACAAACATACAGTTGAAGCTATTAAACGCGTGTTAATTAACTTTCGTTTTTTAATATTAGTTAGTACTTATGAGCAGTATGACGTGATGGATATATAACCTCCAGAACTATCTTGTTAAAAAAAAACAGTAGCAGTCGTGGGACTGCCGATAGAAGTGAAAACGGAACTATTAAGTTGAGAGTAATTAAAACTATATGCAAAAATTATATGGAATTTTTTAT
Organism: Zerene cesonia; assembly: GCF_012273895.1. Classification (NCBI taxonomy): domain Eukaryota; kingdom Metazoa; phylum Arthropoda; class Insecta; order Lepidoptera; family Pieridae; genus Zerene; species Zerene cesonia. The sequence goes on along the minus strand of NC_052119.1, from coordinate 1,659,832 downwards.
AGCTATAGATATACTATTATCATTAGCATGTCGGTGACGCGAACCGAGGATATTACCCTCTACCAAACGCTCAACGCGCCTAAAGTTTTCACTTCAAAAACTAAATGTCTATTGAGTCAAAGGGTCGAAAACTTTAATATTCAAATCACACACGAAGGTGTTGCTATCTCACAAATGTATCGCGTGATGGTGGTCACAGGAGATATGACATTAAGATAGTTATCGCTCACAGGAACGAATGATTTTTTAACACTACGGTTTATGACAATTATTCTGGTCAACACCGAAAAAACTATATTAAAACAAGATTTCATTGCAGTGTCATATTACAACTATTTCATCTTACTCATAGATCTTTTACAAAGAGGTTTGGTTTCTATCAATGAAGTTATAATGAACGTATAAATTGGAAATTCCCTCAGAATTAGATTATTTCCTGGGCTAGCACATAAGTTTTCTATAGTCAACTTTAACTTAGCATAAAGCGCTTTTTATGTTGACCTAAATTTATTTGAGTATTTTCTAGCTATAGACGTATGTTATACTAAAGTAACTGTACTAATTTCTATTTATAAAGGTCATAAATAGAAATTTCTGAATTAAAAAAATGATGAATCTAAACCTTTACGTAAATAAATAATCGTATAAATTAAATAAATTCAAACTCCTAAACGCATATTTATTACACATTTGTCACATAAATCCGTCGAAAATGTTAGTCTTTTTTAAAAAAACGTTATGGGAAAAGTCCGATTTTGAACGACAAAATATGTTTGGAGCGTAGGCACGTACGTGGTAGGAATTTTAAGAAGGATACCTAATAAGGTTGGGTGGATCTTTTGTAAAAAGTGGTAGGGATACACATAGTTTCGTGTTTGTCTGTGAATGTACACGAAAAAGCTGTATTGACATTGATTGGAATTTGCGGCATGAAAGGTCAGATTTGATCCCTTATCGCATATCAGGTAGGCTGCATTTTCCTTTTAATTATTATGTTTATGGCATGTTTATGAGTTTACAAATAATACCGCGGGTAAATGAGAAGAAATAGTTAAAATATTTAAAGAAATAGTAAAAATGATTTCTCATTCTATTAATATTAGTAGGCATTCACTTAACATACTTTACAAATAAATGGATTTTTATTTTTATAGTATGTAAAGTGAATGTATACTTATATTAATAGAAGGATAATAGATGCGCAATATGTACGTATTACCACAGATAACATATACTATTATCAATGTCATTGTATTAAATATAACCTATATTTTAATTGTATGCACACAAAATGCATAATTTTTTTATAATCTAATCTACTAACTAACTAAGTATAGTTATGGACTGATTATGATAATAAGTTTTATTTGATTTCAAATTGTTATAAAAAGGTGTTAAAAGTTTATTTGCTAACTAGATCGTAACGGGTATATTTAAACAATGGCTGACATGCAAATTTTGTGCGCAATGCATTCATAAATTAACAGAATAATATAAAAATCAACCTAAAAACTAAAACACTTAATCACACATTTAACGATCGCAACTGTATCAAACATGGTGCGCCCGTTTCGGGGCGATAAAAATATCACTGAAAATGGTACATGGGTTTTATGTAATCACAAATTATTATTTTAGTGCATTATAAAATAATCACAATGAGTTAAAGCTTTTAAACGAATTTCGTTCGACATTGTTTGATAAAATTTATATTTCGATTAAGTTGACTGTTTTTTTATCGAGTACTTTATAATATATTTAATGTACACTCAATATTAATACTAATAACGATAAAATGTCGAATTTATTCCTTTAATCTCGGGACAGAACACGATTTTCTATATGAGTAAAAAGTAGTTTGAAAATGAGATTTTTAGGGCGCAAGGTAGTTACAAGAACCTTAACGTTTATCAGTTAGTATACCTACTCATTTTGATTCAATAAAGCATATAGAATAGTGTTTTATTTATTAAAGTAGAGTGAACAGGTAACTGTTAGGGAAGCGCGCTCCATCTTAGACTACATCTACGCTTACCAGCAGGCGAGATGGTAGTCAAGCGCTGCCCTATCACACAATAAAATAAAATATAGTTTTTAATTCATTTCACATAATATCAAGTTTAATAAATAAATGTTGTGTTTTTATATAATTACGTTTTAAGACTAAGTAATTATGATATTCCGCTTCTCAAAAGACTCAAAAAAGGCATAGCAATAAATATACCTAACTTACAAAAAACACGCTCTCATGAATCAGCTAAATTCAATTGCTCTTATACAGAGTATACGTCAGATGAATTATTTCAGCCTTACTATGCCAATAAGGATAATAAGATAAACTTATGAAATTATCTTGATAAATATATAAAGTTTCAATTACATATATTCGTTTAATAGTGCCCAATTCGAGTCTAAAGGAGCCGGTTATATACAAATGTACAAGGATTAAAATTTACCTACAGGTGAAGCTAATAAAAGCATGTAAAGAAAAAGGTTTGAAAAAGTCGAAAAACATAACGTCACATTTTTTAACAATAAACACTGAAAATGAATGAGAAAATGTAGGTATAAAAACTCAGTCACAGTATATTTGTAAAATATTCAAACTGAAATCGCGCAATAAAACTTTCACCCGATAGGTCAGTTTACAAATTGACTTTAAATTGATTTATAGTGCTCGTATACTTTGTAATTATTGAGTGTCCCCGCGAGTGGGTTTCCGCAATAAATATTTTTTCAAGTAAAATTCTGTTTCGAACCACTGTAGCTCAAAGTTTAGTTTGTGACACCCACGTATTGTTTTATACGTAATGTTATGGTTATTAGTATACATCTATCTGTTACCATAATGTAGGTATGCTCATTGTTATACCAAAAAAATTATATCAGACACAACCCGATGGCTGCCAGTTTTGATTCGTAATGCATACACATACTTAAAAAGTAATAATAAACTAGTTGAAAATAATCTTCGCCTTGTATTTTTATGCCGATTCAAAAACATGTCATAGTTAAGTTTAATTCTTTATTATTCATCGCCTTATATAAAAGCCTTCCTATGTGATTGAGAAAATATGATAAATCATTCATCAGAAAGGTTAAAACCTTTACTCCAATATTCATTCTATGTAAGCGTTCTCAAAGCGCTTGAAGCGATATTGTTTTACCATAGCCTGAAGCGCTCAAATACTGCACTTTAAGAAGCACTGCTTCAAAAGAATGGCTCATTATGCAAATGACGCACCGTTGTACGTTTATGACCCGGAATCGAGATCTAGTTCTCAAAAATCGTAAATCTGATGTACCGTTGTGCAATGTCATTCGGATGGAAATTGTATTTATTTTGCACGTTTTAATGTTAAACAAATTCGCATGGAGCGGTGGCTCAAACTTGTAGATTTTAAAAATAGCATTCATCACTCGGTAATATTATACCATGGGAAATGTTCATAGCTTTTCAATGGCATAGCCAGTTTTAAATTAATTCGAATAATTTTTAAAATTCGTAACAGATAAACAAGCAACCATAGCATATAATCTTTATTTTTATATTAGCAGAGATTCGTCGTCTAATTCAAGGGATTCTTTTTTTATTTCATAGCGGCCAATTGTAGTTCGCCTGATAATAAGCGACCACTACCGCCCATGAATATACGCAGAGGCAGTGCTTTTGCGAATGCGCTGCCTGCTTTTATGGAGTAAGGAATAGGGAAAGGATTGACGACAGGAAGGAAGGAATGGACTGGGAAGGGCGAGGAAAAAGACCTCGGGCCTCCTATCCGGCCACGATTCTCCAATGTCTGCAAACGGATGTCATCCTAATATAACAGTTAATCTACCGTTATAACAATAACGCAGTAATTCATTGTTTTATTCGTGTAATTTATATTTTCTTAATTCTTTTAGACGCTCGCACGCATGTCTTACATTATAATATAGACTTAACTAATTAGGCCAATCATGAAGCCGCTTATATTAAATTAACACCACTTTATATTACAATGGCATTTAGAATCTCTGTTAGATACTGTAATATAGAAAGAAAAGCATAGAAAGATGGATTTCCAGTGCACAGTAATATTATATTGTTGTATTTATTGTATGGAAAATTTAATGATATATTTGCCAATTGAAAATATAATCAGGTTTGACAATGCTCCTATTATATGTGATTGTGGAGATTTGATTTACTTTAGTTGATGTATTTAATTAAATACGTAGAATAAACATTTTCCTTACAATTTTTAAGTCAACAATTGTAAACACACACTCAGTGTGTATGTATGTTTATGATTTAAACATCTACTAGCCGTGACCCGCGGTTGAAACCGCGTAAGTCCGTATCCCGTAGGAATATCGGTATGAAAGTGCCTATGTGTTATTTCAGTTGTCCAGCTATCTACGAAGCAAATTTCATTGCAATCGGTTCAGTAGTTTTTGCGTGAAAGAGTAACAGACGCACATATACATATGCATCCATCCTCACAAACTTTCGCATTTATAGTATTATTATTCGCCAATAGATGTCAGGAAGAGTCATAATAAATTGGGATTACTCAAACGCCTCCTATTTGTTAAAAAAGTAAGTTTAAGTCGACAAAACACTAATAAAAGAGGAATATGACATTTTCTATAAAAGATTCCTAGCTAGATCGATTTATTGCCCCCCAAACCTCCTATATACTAAATTTCATGAAAATCGTTGGAGCCGATTCCGAGTTTCCAATTATATATATATATATATATATATATATATATATATATATACAAGAATTGCTCGTTTAAAGATATAAGATATGCAACTATAAAAAAAATAAGTCTAGTTATTTATAGCCTTTTTTTGATTTGTAAATATATATATACGAAGAATAAGAGAAAGATGCACTTAACAACGTAATTATTAATGAGTTTACAACACAATGTGTGGTTTGTTCATGACCTTATCCTTTAATACGAGTATATAGAAGAGTCTCACAATGGTGCTATTAGATTTGTTTGTAATTACATTTCAAGTAAATTACACTTTCGTGGCCAAGCGTAAGAAATACTTACAAATTTTAACGTTATATAACAATACGACACAAAAACATGTACAAATTAACATTTGCCAAACCCATAACCGCATAAAGCCCAATCATTATAGCCAATTGAACTCGCAAATATATTAAAAACTGCCTTTAACATATCGTTAACAATATCACGTAATAAACATCTCGATGTGACTTGCATCGTAAAACCGAATATCGCGAAAGTAGCTGTAATCAGATTGCCCATAAACATTTCATAAACCAAAGACTTTAATAATTTATTGTTATTTTTTAATCACCTCTGTGATTTTATGCTTAATCGATTTTTTCCCCGTGAAAAATATCCTGATGGGAATGTTCAATTTCGAAATAAAATAGCTATAATCGTCTCGATGTGATAATTTTCAGATTCGATAATTTTCGATTTTTAAACTATATTAAACAAATAGGCAGGTATTTTTCTTATACAATGATAATCTAGTCTAAATTAATAAAGAGTGAGAAAAACACAGGTATTATTAATCACTTCGAACTGGACTATGAAAATATACATTAACAACAAAGCAAATGATAATAAAATTCAAAATAACAATTTATTTTAAATCAACGATCGCCGTAAATATGAAATCATTTCACTTACCTAAAGAAACCTTTCGGTTCATAATGGCCCCCAAATTATATAGATGCATGACGAAATTTTTCGAACGATAGGGCAACCCAAGAGGTTCTGTGGGAACGACTTTGACTTTTTACTCCCTTTGTGTCTCCTGTATCATGTTAGGAAGCTCGCTTGACCGATCAAATTTTTATGGCAACCCATAAAATATTTAAACGTGATACCCAATTAATTATTTATATCAATTTTTAGGACCGCTTGCCGTGTCGCCGATTAATTTTCATTTGTCGTTATTTTATCATTACGAGTTAGCTGGTTTAATTATAAGGTGTAATTTTATTGGATTTAACAGTTAATGTTTAACAAGGATGTTGCTATCAATTTAATTGAAAATTTCTGGAATTATCGTAAAGAACGATGATTAGAAATATTAAAATGTTCTCTTTATGGCGGGAAACCTAAATGGCGCTCCGTCTTGATGTAGATACTATTAATTAGATTCTTAGTTTATCTTTTAACTTAATTAATTAATTATATTTTCTTATATGAACCAAATAGATTTTGATTAACATTTGAACATACTTTAACTTATTTCGGGGATAATTATAAATTTTTTAGCTCGGCTAGTGCTCATTCAAGGAACATAAACCACAATGCTTATTACTCCACTAACTTTTTCATTTTATTATCTGTTACCTATTTATTCAGCCGCTAACAACTTTCACTAGAACCTAGACGCTTAAATCTCTGAACTATCCCTGTCTAGACTAGACTCTGATTCAACTACATTAATACCAAGTTATATTTCCTGATAAATATAATATAATGAACAGGCATGATTGAATTATATAAACTTATGATTACTGGCTGTATATACATTATGGTAGGTCATTATTTTATCCAATGGTAATCGTGGAGTTTACTTTATTATCTATATAAAATATATGAAATAGGATTATACTTCCGTTACGTTAAATTATAGATTTCTGCGGAAACTTTCACTTAGTGTAACATAAATTCTAGAAATTCAAAAAATAATAAACGAAATAAATATTAAACTAATCGATATTTAAATATTTCAATGAAGAATAATCCTGCTGATATGATTAATATATTTTATCTGTGGGATTCATTGCGTGCGAAACGCGGCAAAGTCTAAATTAAACTACATTCGAAGGGATGGATGGTGCGCATGCCCAAACAATAGGGTTCCAGCTTCGACCCTTTCCACTAATTTGCTCATTGTGTACTCGATCTGATATTTGCGTGCACGCAGAATAATGAACGGTATGGCCAAGTGATATACGAACAGCTCTTTATTTTTGTTAGCTTTCCATAACGTCAGTATTTATTATTTTATTCGGGTGTAAATTTATCTACTTTTAAGTGATTATTCCAAAATTATTGTATAAATGTATGAAGCGTCAATAATAGCATTGTTATTACAAAGTTTTTACTCAACAAAGTAATATTATGTTCTCATCGTCTTAAGTTGCAATGTGGTATTGAACCTATGACATAGACTGCAATTATTACGATGCAATCGGAACCATAAGGATGCACTATTATTTCATTCACAGAATAGGAATTAGAACAATAGCAAATAGCAATAATAATAATCAGATTAGCCCTGCTGTGAATGTGTGCGTGGCGTCATCGGCGTCACTGATCACTCACTCATTGAGAATCATTCGCGTCGGTGATACGGTTTGCGTTGGTTGTGTCGCGCGCGGGCGCCGCCATTTTAACGTTCCAAATTCAAATAAAAACAGTGCTGTGCATTAACTTGAACAACTGTGTATGTGTGTGTGAAATGTGTGCATATGTGGATTGAAAATGAATTCTAAAAAGTTGGAGTACTTAAATGATGATGATTCTGAGGAGAAAATTAATCTCAGCTGTCTAGGTATGTTTTTTTTACTAAATCTCATTAGTGCATGATGGTGGTAATATTTCACTGTACGAAATGCAAATGGAGTTTATTAATAAACGGTTGTAAAACTTGGAACTTGACTAGGTACATTAAAGATAAGACCCGTATAAGGAAGAGCAATGGGACATGTTTTATCCAATATTAACTATTAATTGTCTGATAATTTTCTCAATGTTTACGTCTTTGTTGATAGCTCACTTATATGTTAATACTTACAAACATAGAAGCATGTAATCATCGTGCATCGAATTAAATTAAACAAAACACGTTCTGTTTGGTTTTAGCTTATGCTCGTGCAGACCTATGTTCTTGCATGTTTATTAAGCTGCCAAAAAACACGAAGGCTACATTATATTTACGTCGTAATCTGTGGTAATATAGTCGATAAACAAAATTCACAACAAAGAGGATTATTAAATAGGTACAAATAAATTCGTAAAATAGGATTGTCTTGTTAAAATTAAAATTTTGTTATCTAGATACAAAATTTGAATAACTAATTATTTAGAATAGTGACCGATAAAGACTTATAATCTTGTTTTAGGTACCTATATATCTAAATTTGTTTAAAGTTTTTCAGGTTTCAACGTTTAATTTAGTGCAAAAATATACGGAGATAAGATAATATGACGTGTATTCTTTTTGTTAAATGCATTATAACAAAATTTCTTGTACACGTTAATAGATTATTTATACGGTAAAAATATGTTATCCAATTAAACAAAATTTCACATAACGTATTACAATCGCGTAAGGGAATGATTACTCAGCTGTGATGAAACAAATTGTAGGTATATGCATATGACTCAGAAAACTTCCTACCTTCTAAAGACTAATATCTTACTTAAAACTTTCTGATATATGAAAATAACGGATAACGGAAAACATATTGATTTAAGAAATTAATACGAAAAACAAAGTATTTACTTTAATTATATATATAATTATTTATCTTTTAGAATATTAACATATTATAAAATGAATTAGATTATTCATACACGTTATATTATACACACATTATATTTATATCAAGTATTGAAGCACACTTAATAAGCATGTTAAAGTTTGAATATCGTTACAAAAGTTGAACAATTTAGTCGTACCTTATTCCAGACCGCCTTTGCAAAGTTATCCTCTCTCCTTTTCTTTTTAAGGGCATAGAAGGAGACGGTTATAGTAATTACTGTTTCTATGTGTGGGTGTGCCTCGAGGAATCACGGGACTATGCCCGATGGTAGAAAATGTGAGCAAGCGCATATTTTGCGGTTACCTTTAGAAGTGAGTTACATTTAGACCTCGCATTTTAGACAATATTTCTAGAATGCTTAATGAAAAAGCTATGTTTAAACTTGCAGTGCCATCTCTATAACATTTTTTGTCCATTTAACTAAGTATATTAATGTAAAAATTATGAATTAATAAATTGTAACGTGACTAGAAAATAGGATATGTTCTAGTTACTTTGCAGCTTATTATTCATGGATATAGAAATGTTCTGATGATATCTTCTTGAAGGCGTTGACGTCTCCTGCCTTTTCATTCACGATATTTCTGTTCTTATATAATATCTTATTTATCCGGTCCAAAACTTGTCTAGTAGACAATAAAAACACGCTGACTAAGCGTGTGTATGCTATTACAATCTTATTTGTTACTTATCTGCACACAAAACTAGTTCACTCGTAAAAAGTTCGTATGTAAAAACAAATCATTGCTTCCATTACCCGCTATACAAATAACCTCGCAGACTTGAAACACAATAGATTTTAAAACAAACACTTCCGTAGATTGATATTGGGTGTGTTGAGTTTAGTCACGATAACTGGATGGTGTAGTTTGAATGCCTGAGTGTGGCCGTGACCTAAGAATTTATCATAACTAAATGTTAGCGCTCTGTTTTCATACTTTTATTAGCTGCACCTGAATGTATTTAACTGACTCCTTAGACTCTATCTTGACCGTCTTTAAACGGACATAATTAATTGTAACTTTGTGTACTTATCAACAATCAGGGACAAATTTTCGTGAGTTTTTCTTCTTATAGATTCTTATGATGCCAAAATGTAATAACTTCCTTGCGTATATTTTGTATTAAAGTGCAAGTGAGATAATATGGCTGATTTTATCCTTGAAGTGTGTTATAAGTTTTTTAAACCAAAATTTATTTTAGCGTAGATATTGTTCTGCTAGCCAAGTTTAATATGTGTTACTATTTTCGTGAAGTTTCGCTCGTGGAAGCATTGCAGTTTCATCTACAACTAGCGGTCCGCCCCGGCTTCACCCGTGGTACATATACAGCCTATAACCTTCTTCAATAAATGGGCTATCTAACACTAAGAATTTTTCAAATCGGACCAGTAGTTCCCGCGATTAGTGCGTTCATATAAACTCTTCAGCTTTATAATATTGGTATATATATATTTCTCCGATTCATTTATACGAGCTGTTAATGCTTTTTCATTATATCTCCATTTAGGCTTGCTAAGATGGCTATTTATAACATTTGATATATCTTACACCGTTTAAACCGTTTCCCTATAACGTTGTCTCCAATATCCATGTTTGCTTTGAGAATCTTCTAGTTCTTATGTAGTAAGAAATAATAATTACAACATGCAAAGGAACTGGTGTATTGAAATGAATTTCCTAGCAAAAGTCAATGATGACCGCTAAGAATATGGGCATTAGAGGATAACAATCGACTATTGTGCTTGCTTCTGAGGAAGCTGCCTTACAGAAATTCAGTGTTAAGTAGCATAATTATACGTTGCTTCCTAGAGTTGGGTCATGCATGTTTGTTATTCTTACGCGAAAATCACTAAACGGTTTTTGATGATATTTGGCAGTGATGTAGCTTATGAAACGGAATAATAAATTAGCTATAGAAAAACTTTCGTGGTTTCTGCTTGAAACCTGCGCGTCATAGATAGGTAAGACCTTTTGCTAAATTTTTTAAACATAATATATTTCTTACCCTTATCGCACCTGCGCATTAAACATTTGTTAAATGCATTAAAATCAAATTAATTCTAGAAACTGCCAGAAAATTTTGCACCAGAGTAAGATACATAACATAATAAATAATGTTTAATCTTAATAATCTATGAGTTCGATGACCTAGACAAGGCCATTACTGGTTATAATATCCATTGATTTCAATTTGATTAGCATGATGCATAATTAATATAATAATAAATAAGCTTTAGATACCGTTTGCGTCGGAGTTAATAAAAATTAATTAGGCTCCTCATTAATTACATGAGATTTTATTAATGCTATTGTAAGGGTTTATGATAATCGTAAGATGTTTCGCATTCATTATTTTAATGAGATAAATATTGTAATCATCCAACCAACATACATAACCAATAATATAAATGTGAATTAGATATTTGAAACATAACACTAAATCATTGATAGAAAAGCCATTTGTTAAAGGTTTATTTTGAATTCACTGTATGTCTAATTCCTTATGAAATTGTATTCACGAAATATGCGTCAATGACTACAGAATCTGATAGAATTGAAAAAATACCTCGTCCTCAATAACTGTTATTCGAATAGATGCATTTTAATGAATTCCGTGGGCGTAAGTTATACCATAACCTCAAAAGTTACGTAAAATCGAATATTTAACGAGACACAATTTAATACCTTCATAAAAGCAAATATTATTATAGTTAATATCAAATTATGTTCGATCAATTGCCAATGGAAGTTTGAACTATACGAGTTATCTATTATCTTATTATTGAGCAATATGTTCAGATAATCTGCTTATAATCCGATTGTTCAGGCTGTCCGTCGTAAAAATGGAGCTTTCTGACTTTCCGATATCACTGTTTGAAGTATAATATCAATTTCATAGGTTTCTATTTAGTTTTCAATGCGTGACGTTATATGAGATTTAAATTTAATTTCGATATAGGTGTTTGAAGTTATTTGGTGCCGTTTCTGGAAAGTTCTTTTCATTTACGTACAGATTTTTATTTATAAGAGATATTGAATGCTCACATACCATGTGCCTACATTTACAAGCAATTGCTTAAAGATACAAAATGTTTAAACAATAATCACTTAAGTTATTGTATAATATACAATTTAAAAAAACTTATTCCTAAATTGTAATGGCAACACCAGACATCTCATTCGGGCCAGTTTCGCATTCTTATGGTATTTCACACAGTACCTTTTACGTACGCCCGATATTATCTTTGATGTTAGCATTGAGTTTGATAAAACTGGTCCAGACTTGCATATTTACTTGATTCACGCTTGCAAATGGTTTTCGACTCACGCACTGTTGTATTAAAACTGATTTTTAATTAATGACGTTGAATGTTGGGAAGAAACAAGGTCAAAACAAAAATATTTTATATTATCATTAAATTCTTTTGCTGTATTTTTTTTCTCTTCGGTCTAATTTTAAGAATATAAAGAATGCTTCTCTATGAAAATAATTACGTAGTAACTTTTGTATGAGAACTTAAATAAAATATGAATCAACTTTAAAACTATTTGAAAGCCTTTGTTATTCGTATATGAAAAATTATGAAATAAACTAACCACAATTAAATAGTTCATAGTTGTACGACGACATAACAAACAGCATCCTCAGCATTTTAAGTCGGTTAAAAATATGACCGTGACCAACTTTATAGGGCAGCTGATTACCACATGGTGCTAACCTTTATTTCCTTTAACACTTCTTGAATTACAACTGTCAACCCATTATCTTATAGTAGACAATTGAGTAATGTTAATTTCAGATTAAAAATCCTGTGGATGATGCCAAGCATGAAACAATCTGCGTGATTCTTGTACAAACATGTTATAACTCGTTTACTATTTGCGGAAGTCTATTGACTCGACGCCCTTTGAGCGCAGCTTAAAGTATGATATTTAGTTTTTACCTTACCCGGGTCATTCAGTTGCGTGCAAATATTCGTGCAGTAGAAAACCCTTTGCAAATGTCCTATACTTGTGGGCTTGCGTATCCTGTTAATGTCCAGGTCGTCACCAGGCATGCCCAAGTATGTACGAATGATACCTGTATTTAATCACTATTGTTGCTTATTATTGCATTGTTTCTACATTCTTCATCACACTGAAATACTGAACATTATACTCTAATACAGCAGTAGTAGCTCAGTGGTGAGGACCTTGGACATAAAAATCGATAAGTCGGGGTTCGAGACCAGGAAAGTGCAGGAAATAAATTGATTTTTCAATTTATCTGCACATGTGGATAACATCGCCACTGCTCGAAACGGTGAAGGATAACATCGTGAGCAAACCGGCATGTCTGAGAATCAAAAATTCGACGAGACGTGTCATCTACCAACCCGCATTTGGCCAGCGTGGTGGATAATGACCTTAACCCTGATAGGAGGCCTGTGTCCCAGCTGTGGGAACATAGATGGGCTGATTATGATGAATACTCTAATAATATAGAAAGTCCATTGTGTTTGAAAGTGTCCATTTAAAAGAGAGTAGAATGATTTTGTTACCATCATGAAAAATATTTAAGCTGAATATTGAACCACGTATACAAACGTTCCTAGTGAAAGACATTCCTAATCTATTAGCAGCGCCCCGAGGTTTCCCCCGTGTAAGTCCGTATCCCGTACGAATATCGGGATAAAAAGTTGCCTATATAATATTCAACCTGTCCAGCTGTCTACGTACCAAATTTCATTGCAATCAGTTCAGTAGTTTTTGCGTGAAAAAGCAACAAACACACACACATCCTTACAAACTTTCGCATTTATAATATTAGTAGGATAGGATAGTAGGATTAGTAGGATTATAGTTGGTACTTTGAAATTATTATGCCTAGTGCAACCTATTTACATCGTGTAAAACTCACCCCTTTATAGACAAACATGGATTTAAAAGCTAACACGACTGCCTGGATTAAATAGTGTGTACTCTGTATATCAAATAATCTCTTTACACGTAACTCTTGTATCGTGTGTGGTCTATGGTGTGTTTCTCTAGTAATGGTGAAGATCTGATTGATTTTGTATGTAGATGTTTTGAATTCATCCGTACCTTATTATTTGAAGTGGGAGTTAAAGATGATTCGATTTTAGCGCTTGCTCCACGGCACATGTTAAAATTAAATAGTATTGTACCATTCGCAGAGATTTTACCTTTGCGAATATTCCTGTGCGGTGGTGATCGCTTACCTTCACGCGAACCCCCAGTTCAGTGGCTCGCTACCACATAAAACAAAAGAAAAATGCGTCCTCGAGTTTAGAAAAATTACATCATTCCATCGACTCGAATTCCAGAATATTCTGTGCCTGCCTTCTAGTCAGGTAAACTAGAAAAATTGCATCATTCCATCAACCCGAATTCCAGAATTTTCTATGCCTGCCTTGTAGTCGGGTAAACTTTCTCATAAAACACAATGAAATTCCCAACATTTCCCTGATATATCTTTTGTATATCCATAAAGATTATGATCATTACAACCTCCGTGTAGTTTTGCTTAGAAAGTTCACTCTAATCAAATTAATTTCACAGTAAATAAATAGCGGCTTGATGAAAGGGATACAATCAGATGGCCTCATTCGATAATCCGATCTTATCAATACTTAACTGAATAAAGATTTAAGATATCGCGATAAGACTGTCACTTTTATTGCTTTAGATGAACTTCGAAAGGACTGCGTCAGGTTGGCATGTGAAATGTATGTATGCATGAGTATGTTATAATAAATATAGTTACATAAAAAAACTAATATACAAGCTCTAATGGATAGAATCAACTAAATTGTTTCAAGCTAATAAAATCGTGTAAAAAGTATAACAATGGGGATTCTTTATCATGTCAATTGTTTATATTATATTAATTAAACATAGTTAAAAATTAACAAAAACCAACCAATAAAATTATCTCGTATATATTTTGTGTGTTAATTATGACAGAGTATAAACGTGATATTCCAAATCGGATAATAAATGAATAATTAAATGCAATGAAACAATAAATATCTACCAATAAAATTTAGTATGACTATTATTAGCACTCACTTGGAATGCTTCATTTTATGACAGAAATAGATGGGCACTATGGGATAATAAACTTTCTATTTGTGAAAGTTCCTATTTATTGGTCCAGTACTTAGAGAACCATTAATAGGCCGGAAAAATTTATTTACGATCATAAAGGTTCGGATGTGTTTAGAAACAAAATACGTTATACCTAAACAAAATATAATCCGATCTAACTAAGAATGAACCATATGAAACCAATTCAACACATTCCAAACAGATTCCAAAACTTGAAACCTATACACATTGCCTAAATGACGCGACTTTCAATAACGTTACAGAAATTGATCCTCGACTCTAGAGAGGCGAATTGAAAATTGTTGAACCGTTACCACCGATCGTTGGTATCAATAACACAATCTATCTTGGAAGTTCCATTGCACAGATATAAACAGAACATTTAGAAATTAAAAACTTTTTAACGGGAGACTGTCTCCCCGTGACCACGCTCGCTGTAAAGTGTTCGAAACGTCGGGTTAATAATATAATGAATAAATCACGTTTAAAATCCGTAAATTTTTTTTTAATTTCTAAATTTATGATACTCGCGTAAAATCAAACACAAGAAAATACTATAAACAGAACAGACCAAAACATCTTAAACAATACAGCCTAAATAAACTCAAACAGCAACCATTGAAAATGGGCCAGCTCCTCTAATTTGTAACCGTAATATTGACACAGCTTTCTGAACAAAAAGCCTTTTAAAACCTATGAAAGGTCAACAGGTTTGACAGGAAATAATATAGAGACGTGTTGGTAAGAATGTCAAGCGTATTTGAGAAGTACTTTATTTCAAATGAATGGTCCAGAAGGATGGGAAATATAGGGTAAGGTGAAATTGCTATCTATTTGCCCTCTCTTAGAGCTGTCTGGGGTATATTTTACAGTATTTCCTTATTGTATTGAAGACTAATTCGAAGACTTTTACTATAAATTGCACTTTATTTTAGAAATAGTTCCCCTACTATTATTTACACATAAACAAAGATTTTGAGTTTGTGTATATGGAATCGTGGTTTACATATACAATAGTATTTTACCGTGTATATACTCTTTTCATCGATCCTGTACAACATCTGAACCTGACCCAGGCTTGCATGCATTATAATATTCAGCTGCACCTATACCTAGAAGCTGCACACCTTTTTCAACATATTCGTAGGTCCAATTCAACCAAACTACTGTTTACGCTAGCCTCAAAAAAACTGGTGACACAGGTCTTCAATTCTCATTTAACGATTAGACTCGTTAAATTCGCTGAGCTAAAATATACGCAGAAATAATTAAGCGTGAAAATAATTACACCCACCTGTGATTATGGGCTGGCCAGGTGAATTAGCGGAAAGTTCAATGAACTATGAACTACGGTTTAGTTAGAGGAAAAACTTCAACATTGTATGGAAAACATATGTCATATGAGTCAATATTGCCAAGGCGAGAATTGCTTTTTTGTCATTGCACCGTTATTTATTGATGCTATGTCTGGAAAAAGTTTTATTTGCATAGCACTAATGCCGTGCGTGTCTAAGTGAAATAAAGCTATCGATGTTAATGTTTGTTAAATTGGTTTTATTATTAATCCTTGTTTTAGAATTTTTATAAAAGAAGGAACAATGAAGATACGCGTGAAATTTCACCTTGACAGTTATTACGAACATATAATATCACCTTTAGTGTACCAAACACAAATAAATCAAATACTAAAAAAAATATACATTTAATCAAAAGATCAAGGTGATTTTTCCCCATGCCATATTAGCCTTTAGGTATATATAGGCATACTTAGTATTTAATATAGTACGAATTATTTGCAATTACCATCGAGTGCTTAACTTCCATCCGCTAACAACTAACTAAAAATAAACGGAATGTGGTATATGGAAGTGTCCACCTGTACGTAATTATTATCTTGTTTGAGATATAACACTAGAATTGCGATCTGTCACCTGTCGTATAACAAAGCAAGTTTTTACGATAAACATTGAAGTATTACGAGATAAAAAGCTGCTGACAATGGCTCAAGATCTCGACAAGTTATGGGTATTATATGAATCTTGAAAATTGTACTGCATTCTTGTTACTGTGTTCATTTTTTCGTGGATAGGTTATTTGTTATGTTAAAACGGGCAACTGAGCTGGTGGTTCGCGATCACCAGCGCCCATGAATATTCGCAGAGGCAGTGCCTATGCGAATGCGCTGCCCGCTATTTAGAGGTAAGGGATATGGAAAGAATTGACGACTGAAAAGCAGGAATGGACTGGGAAGTGTGAGGAAAAGAAGACGGGCCTCCGGCCTCCCCACACGTAGCATGCTACTATTACACGTAAGTCCGTATCCCGTAGGAATATCGGGATAAATAGTTGCCTATATGTTATCAGTAGTTTTTGCGTGAAAGAGTAGCAAACATCCATATATACATTCATACATACTTACAAACTTTCGCGTTTGTAATATTATTAGGATATAGATGTAAGGTATAAGTATTCCTAAACGTTCTTCAACAAAACAGGCAGGTGCAAAAACAGAAAATAACTTAAATCTTCACAAAAATTGTTTTGAAATTACCTAAAGCTATGCTTTCCTCGCATCCCGTATGTTCGGGACAGGTGCTCGCTACTCGTTTGGCTTCGTTTTTTGTGTGTTTCTGTAAAAAAAATTTATAATTTCGTCCTTTTCGAGGGCCGGTTTCGTTGAAAGGGTCTCCGGTATCGATAAAACGATATTCAATGTCCTTTTTAATTTAGTTTAGAATTCATTTTACGCTCGATTGATATTTTTCATCGATAATTGAATGAAAAATGATGTGGTTGTATATGTTAAAATAAAAGAGATAAACTTAATGTAAAATTCGCGTCATTTTTGGGATAGCTATTCGATATTAATGAGACAGGATATAAAACATATTTTGTTGTACATTGCAGTTTATTTTAATATCAATCTACGCGCGCTTCAAATAAAACAAGCAATGTATAAATAGCACAGTTTTATACTGTTAGTTAACTGTAGCTTGCAATAAAAAGGATGCAAGGCACGTTCCCCTTGCATAGTATGCACCTGTCTTTACTCATGACTCACTTCTAACAAGAGGGGACTTTGTATATTTTGTTTAAATTATTTTTAATTTTATCGCTGTACAGTGCTTTATTTGACAATAATACTGTTTGGCAATGTTATTAAAATGTTTCATAACCAAGTAGGTTATGTTAGAACTCATAAACAGGTTGTCGCTTTTGAAAGTGACAAAAAAAAAATTAAACATCTGACGAAATTTATTCAAAATTTGTTACTCCTTATCTTATAACTTATCTTTACAACTTAACTGTTGGAATTAACGAATTGAAAATATCGTACTTAATAAATATAGTTAAAATAAAAAACAACACTGAAAATGAAACATCAACTAAATTCAAAGTACAGTTACCCATAAAGAATATTCGATGGAATTCATTTGATCCTAGCTTGATACTAAGGATAATAAGATAAACTTATGAAATTATTGTTCTCAATAAGTAGGTATTTGTATACTTACCTGCAACATGTGCCTTTTGGAAACTTTGTAGTTTGAATTAAATCTGTCCGCTTAAAGGAGGTAGATAAAAATCGAGTCTCAAGTATTCGATTACATACAAACATACAAATTAAACTCATTTCCCACTCTCAAACATCAATATACGCGTTAAGCAGACCAAAGCGCGGTTAGTTTGTGATGGGTTAATGTACAATACAACTGCTATGCGCCAGCTTTTCAACCGATTAAACAATTTTTCGAGATTGTTAACTAAATTTGTATTTTTTGTGGTCATGTATCATCAATTATGTTTATACTGACACCTATGATTAAAAAAAACCCTATCCTTAAAAGCGCTGAATTTAATCACGAGGTCGGCAAATTTTTATAAATAATTTTGCTACGTACTTAAAAGGTGTTGTTGGTTTTCATAAATGCAAATTGGCAAGTAATTTATCATGCTAGGTGTTAAGAAATTTCCGATGTAAAATATTCTGTTTTTTATGTCTCCTGAAAGTTTATAATTCCATGTTTTTATCAGAGCGAGGTGAATTATCCGGAATCTTAATGAGCAAAATTCTTTGCCCTTCATAAAAATCGCATTTCAAATATTTGGATATTTCAGTAAAAATTTTCTAATATATAAATATATCAATGTAAATAATAAGATACATTTATGACATTAAAATCGTCTATAAGCATAGGTAAATAAATAAAAACGAATAATAATTACGAATTTGAGAAATAAATTTCAATATTTTTTTTATATCGTATAGGTAGGTGATGCTGTCATAGAAGCTATCTTCTATCCCATTTTACCAATCCTATGCGAAAGTTTTTAAGGATGTGTGTGTTTGTTGCTATTTCACGCAAAAACTACTGAACCGATTGCAATGAAATTTGGTATGTAGACAGCTGGACAACTGGAATAACATATAGGTAACTTTTTATCCCGATATTCATACGGGATACGGACTTATGCGGGTGAAACCGCGGCGTGCTGCTAGTATATCATAAAGTCTTTAATATTCAAATTTGCTTGAAAATAATCGAATTCAATCAATTCACGAATATACATGTGTTTTATCTATTTTAATAGAAACGAGTTCATTATACATCAGCGGGAGGTAATGGATTCCTGTAGGCGTCGGGAATTAATATTGTCTCTTTCTCAATTATTGTGTTAGAGCGAGACGCGAGATAAATCTGACAATTATCGAAAATAGTAGGCGATAGTAATTACTTTGTAATGAGCTTCTCAAAGTTTTGTAATCGCTGTGTCGTTTGGACAAATTGTTACCTAATTGTGTTCTTTGTTAATAGAAATTTGGCGGGTTTTATAAAAGAAATCACTTCATACGACTGTTTTCAAATTGTTTTTGTTTTAATTTATAGAAACTATGATAGAATATATGGTAGTAAATATAATTTCCTGTAACTTTGATATAATGTATGTGAGTAATTAAAAAAAAAATAACGTATAGTATTAACCAAACTAGCTAAGATCAGCACTAGATAACATCAAAAATACCCATTCAAGGTTCATTAGTACACTACCGGCGCCCCGCGGTTTCACCCGCGTAGGTCCGTAACCCGAAGGAATATCGGGATAAAAAATTGCCTATATGTTATTCCAGTAGTTCAGCTATCTACGTACAAAATTTCATTGCAATCGATTCAGTAGTTTTTGCGTGAAAGAGCAACAAACACACACACATCCTTACAAACTTTCGCATTTATAGTATTAGTAGGAAAATAGGAATTAGCAGGATTTGCGAATGTTCATGGGTGGTGATCGCTTACCATCAGGCGAACCACCAGCTCAGTTTCCCGCTATGATATAAAAAACCACAGACCTTACCAACCTACTGTTTACAAATAAATGTACAAGCGTCTGGTCTTATCCATTTAAAAAATAGTTTTAGAGTCGTCAGCATTAGTTCAAAGTAAACTTCGACGGTGCTTTTTACTACCTGATAGATATAAAAAACGACCCTTTGTGTCCATCTAAAATATAGTTCACTTTGATATGAATGTAGCGTTTATTTCATTGGAATAGAGTCCAAATTCGTGAAGTGTCCACGTGTAAATTATATCTAACAGTTGTATTTATTAGACGCTAATTGAAACGGATTCTATATCGGCGTCATTGATTTTTAACTCGATAGTGATGGTGACTTTGATGTTGAATTTGAACTGACTTATTATATTCCTTATTCAGATATCATTCCTAGCTGTTCGGGCTATATTCTGTTTGCTTAGACTTAATTTTTAACGGCATTTTTGAGAGGAATAGCTAATATTGGTGATAAAATACCACCCATATTCTGCCTATTTGATCCAGTGGAAGTCTTCTGCTGATACAATTTCTGCTGGCCATCTTCTTATGTTTGTTCTTATCTAAAAATGCCAAAGGGTTATGTGTGTTTCCGTTCATTAGTCCAAGAGAAAACCTCGTACAAAAATAAGTACGTAACCCTTTATTGTTTTAACTCAACAATCGCCGTTCCGCAAGTCTAGACCTAAGTATCATAAGATATCATCGCGGTAATAAAATAACTCAGTACGATTCAAGTCTTCCTCCCAACGTTACATTACGTGAAAGCAGTGATTTATTTTCAAGATATACAATTTAATTTCTAATACAGGATTAAATTTCGTTTATAACCTAAGCTGTAATCTTAAAACCCTGCATCCGTTACGGGATACTCGTGCTTATTGCGTTTGTTGAAAGTCTATTATTGTGTGGGGCGTAATAATTTGTCCCGCCATAAAATTCTGTGGCTCAAAGATTTATGGATAAGACAATTAAGCATTGATTGGTGGTCGAAGCTCCGTTTTACTGAGCCCAATGAAAGCTAATTTTCTTCTGTCTGATAGCTTTATTAATATACTAGATTTTGCTCGCGGCGTCTTCCGGACCCTTGGAAATGTCTTAACCTTATGAAGGTCAATAAGATAACATCATATAAGATAAAATTAGTTATTCCCTATTGTTAAAATGAAGCATCAATAAATAGTTACAAAATATTGATCTCCAGATATTTAGAATATATATTAGTGTTTTTCAGTCAATAAAGAAGCGCTGGTAAGCGATAATTTACTCCAAGATACAGCACAGTAAAATAGACCTTAAGTATATTGGTTCAGCTAAGCTTCTTCCAAAAGCATCTATCAACTGTTTAATTTAAACTTTTATTATATTTATTTACTTATTTATTTATTTATTCTTTGTTGCACACTTACAAAATATAAAACAGAGATAAACTTAACAAAAGCAACTTAAAACGAGTATACAAATGGCGGCCTTATGGCTAAAAGCCATCTCTACCAGGCAACCGTTGGGTAAAGGACAAAATATTTTACAGCGAGAGGCACATAGGCAAGCAGTCTAAATTATAATTCAATTTTAAGTGAGAACGTAATATCTATGTATATTTATTGAGATAAAAGAGTAAATACAGAATAACTGTTTTTTTTTGTCCATTTTTGATAAATTGCGCACCCCACCACCCTTAATAAACTTATGATACAAATTACTCAATCACTTGCAGTAATTTTAAAATATTTTTCACAAAATTAATCGTATTAAATTAAGAAACATTACTTACATAAAGGTTTTGTAACAAAAACAGTTTTCAAAGCGAAATGCTAAAGGTTGTTTTTGGGCATGTTACACAACTGTACAACATTGCGAGGTGAGAAAACTAAAAACACGTCCTGTTTTAATGGTTTTTACGATGTTAAGAAGTTATCTTATATCTGAAGTTTACGTCGCCTTAAACGGTGAAATGGACCTTAACAATTTTGGTCAGTGTTATACAAATGCATGGGATTATATAGAAATTAGACGCTCGTCCCGGCTCCGTCTGGATATTAAGATTCCTGTTCCCCCAAGAGAGCATTTAATCGGGATATAATGTATCTATCACCCAAGTTAGCTTATATACTGTCTGTATGCCAGATTTCATCAAAATCCATTCAGTAGTTTCATCGTGTTTGACGGACAAACATCCAAACGAACAAACGGGCTTACCAAATTTGATCTTTGCTGCAAATGAAGAGCCCCGTCTGTGGTACCTTCAGCTTCAATCACTATATATTTGGGATCACGGGTGGCCGGAGAGCCTAGGCGTTGCTACGGTTAGACAAGAAACGCAGGTTCGAATCCTGCCTCGTGATCTAATTTTTTCTATTCTTTCAAAATTTCTCATTTATAAAGCATTTCAATGCTATAAAACTAAAAATTAAATACATAGTATATAACAAAATAACTTTCCGTCTGTGTGTCTGTGTGCTTAGATATTTATAATTACGCAATAGATTTTGATGGGGTTTTTAAATAGATACGGTGACTCAAGAGGAAGATGTCTATATAAAATAACATAGAAAAAAAGGGGAGGGAAAAGGGTTTTACTCCGGATTTAACACGTGCAAAGATGCGGGCAAAAACTATTACTTGATAAATGTTAAAATTATAAATTGCTCTGTTTAAAATCTTAACGATATCATTTGTAATTCTTATAATTCGCTATTTCTTTTGCACATTTCATATTTTTAACAATATGGCTTGTCTACAAAAATGTTTGACGTCTCTTAAAGGAAGGCACCACTCATGATTCAAAGGACCAACTATTTCTTTTCAATCACAACAACAATCAGGACAATCAGTTCAAAACCCATCGAGTTGTGGAGTAACAAAACCATAAAAATACAATCGAATTGTCTATGTTTCTGAAGTCTGAGATGAATGTTAAAAAGAAAACATTTAAATAGCAAGTCTAGGGAAAAGCTAACCAAATAGCTGAAACCGCAGCTATCCAATAATTTATAATTTATATATAAGATAGTCTGAAGCATAAGTATGGCTCTCCATATAGATGTATTTATGAACCCCTTAGTAGATTCATTTACTCAATAAATTCTAATACAGTTACATCAAAGAAAGTATGCTCAAGATAATTATTAATAAGATATCTTATCAAGTATCGTATTGGATGCAATGTAGCGCCGCCCACATAACATGGTATACGAAGGTCAATCGATGTTACTTTCTTACACGATTCGGAACATAGCCAATTAATTAAAGTTGAATACATAAGTGTACGCAATAAGATACAGTACTTATATGAAAGCAGCTACGTTCAATGTTAAAATATGATCATCATCAGCCTGTATGTTACCACAGCTGGGACACAGGACTCCTATGAGGGTTCAGGCCATTATCCACCATGCTGGCCAAGTACGGGTTTGCAGATGTCACATGCCGTCGAACGTAAGGTGCATGGCAAATGAAATAACATGTCAGTACCGAAAGTTTGCTCTGGTTTTCGATCTGCGCTTTGCTTTTAAAAGCATTGGAAAAACACCTTTATAACTAGGTGTTATAAAGTTTTAATTACTTTATGTAAATTGATGACTTAGAATACATGCAAAAAAGTCAATCTTAGTTTCTACAAAGGTTCCACATTTCTAAGGTAAAGGTAAACTAACTTGTTCAAATTAATTGAACATTTTCCAAGACTTTTGAAGTTAGTTGTCCTTAAGTTCGATAGTAAGATTTTTTTTTCTGTAATTCTCAAGACCCCTGTTTGACTTGTTTTGAAGTCTGCTGCATTTAAGACTTATTTTCCGGATACCCAAGAAAAGGCCATCACATCCACGTGTTATTTCACAATATTTCAACAACAATTTGAGGCATTGGTCACGCTTTCCTACTACCAAGCACCGTGTGTTTGTAAATTTTAAACAACACTTCAGAGTTTATTGGCCGTGGCACCTCTTGACCCGACCATGTGTTGTGTACAAGTTGATGTTGATGCTGCCAATTTTATTTCAGG
Organism: Zerene cesonia; assembly: GCF_012273895.1. Lineage (NCBI taxonomy): Eukaryota > Metazoa > Arthropoda > Insecta > Lepidoptera > Pieridae > Zerene > Zerene cesonia. The sequence goes on along the minus strand of NC_052119.1, from coordinate 1,635,842 downwards.
TGGCCAAATTTAGTGACTAAAGAATCAATTGTTTAGTTTCTATCCGTACCCATATAATTATTATGCAATTTCTTAATTTTCTCTGTTTTTGACTTCATTTTTATTATATGTATCTTTAGAAAATTGTGTCATCCTCAAGGGTTTACAAAAATCTTGATATTGAAGTAGAAAAGCCATTAGTTAGATCAAATCACACCCACGGGTTTTAAATTTGTTTTCGTGATAATATTTTGTTATACGTGACCGCCTTAGTTCCAACTTAGTTGAGTGTGCTGTCTATCCGACCTTACGTGTTTTACCAGGCTGTATGAGTTGTAGCTCATGATAGTAAGAAAGTTGAAATTTTCAGACATTGCAAATTGAATTTTTTTGCCTCTGCGTATCTGCCTCTCCTATAGAACAAATAATAAATGTAAGATAGCGATGGTCGGCTTATTTCATCGATTTTATTTTATTTTCAAATGTAGTCAAAAATAGTCTGAATGTTACCACCTGAATATATTCCTTGATTCTTTTAATTTTCATGTAACTAACTATCGTGGTATAACATGACACTGAGTGAAGTTGCAGCTTTCTGGGAGAATTTTTAAAATCGGCCCAGGAGACATTGTGCGATAACATTACAAACACATACAAATCCTTCCTCTTCATAAAATAAGCGAAGATATAATCCGGGCGAGGGGTACACGTTACTTATATAAAATTAATACACAAGCACATTGAGTTATTTCCTTGTACGAATAGTTAGCTCCTAACAGGTACAAGATATTAATTTGTACATATGAAAATGAATTCACGTTACCGCTCTCGGCTATATCAAAGCTATTGTGGAGCTACAATTTACACGTAGCGATAGCTTTGTTATAAATCGACTGCCAACATACTGTAGATACCGTTAGTGAGTTTCGAATGAATTCAATTATGTTTTAGTTAAATAATAAGACATGTCAAATAAAAAGAACATATATGGAATTTTGTATATATTCACAACTAGCTGCGCGCTGGTTTCACCCGCGTAAGTCCGTATCCCGTAGGAATATCGGGATAAAAAGTTGCCTATATGTTATTCCATTTGTCCAGCTGTCTACGTACCAAATATCATTGTAAACGGTTCAGTAGTTTTTGCGTGAAAGAGCAACAAACACACACTTCCTTACAAACTTTTGCATTTATAATATTAGTAGGATAGGATATAATATATTCAATTGTTTAATATTTATGTTAATTTATTATATATATCCGTTTTTGTTTAATTATTGTTAACTGCTTTTGACATCCTTCATTCTTAAGTACTTACTACCAGTAAAATATACCTACCTACATAGATTAGGGTTGCCACATGTCACAAATCGAACAAATTCGTATGCTTAAATTATATTTTGAACTAGCTGTTGCCCGCAGCTTTGCCCGCGCGGTCTTAATAAATTTTCATAGTACAATCTTTCATTCCCTATTTTATCCCCTTAGAGGTAGAATTTATCAAATACTTTCTTAGCAGATACGTTATAACATCTATCTATATGGCAAATTACGGCCCGATCCGTGCAGTGGTTTGGGCTGTGCGTTGATAGATCACTATGTCAGTCAGTATCTTTGAGTTATATATATTTAGATTTATATAATTAATGGATTTCGAAAATTATTTACTAATTTAGACCACTTTTTTTTGTTCTAAGATTTTTTTCTATTACAAATATAGATAAGAAAAGAGCGTCTGCTAACTGTTTAACAGAGATTCATATTCAGGACTCAGTTTAAACAATTACCTATACATTTCCAAACATAACTCGGAGCTTATAATAAGAAAAGCATTAAGCATTCCCTTTTCACTCGGCTTTCACTAAGTTATTGCATAAAGCCCTATCTTAACTGCTATCTAGGCTCGTAAAAACATAGAGCTCATTCTAATAATATTATATTGTGGTTGGTCTATTTAGTTTATTATCTTGGGAAATACGTTTAATTGCGGTTATTTTAGCAAACGTTTCTTTAAATAATTAATGTTTAATGAGTGACTGTATGTAAGTGATCAATCAAACTTTCTTAATTTAGATATTATTTTGAACTAGCTGTGTCTAGATATCAAAGTAGAGGAAAGTAAGTGTATACATGTTAAAATCAAACCTTTGCAGAAGCCTTTTATAAAGTTTCCATTCCCATAATTAATTTCTTAACACTGCGTATGACATATTAACAATTTTGTTATGTTTCGCTTGTCTGTCCTAAACAGTTTAACCGATTTAAATAACAGTCATTTACTTAGTGTTTTCTTGTGTTTGATTTTACGCAGGTTTTGTACATTTAGGAATTAAAAACTTTTTAACGGATTAAAAATCCGTTAAAAAGTTTTTAAGTTTCTAAAACGCGATTTATTCATTATATTCATAGTCATTTACTTCCTATATTTTTCAAAAATGTCGTAATGACATAGAACAGAATCGACATAAAATAAACCTTATGGTAGTTAGGTATATAGCCAACAAATTCAAATGTTTTATTCATATTGCATTTAAAGTTGTTTTGAATTGTCGCCAAATACGAAAGTTCTTTTGTTGTGTTTGTGGATTTTACCAAGTTGTGAAACGTGACCTTAACGCTGCGCAAACATTACCATGTTTTGTTTAAATACTTCAACGCTTTGCTTTATGAGAAATTTTGGTGCTAGAAGAAATTACATATGAGTCTTAATTTACAGAAAGTTGTTCATCTATTCTTAAAGATTAAATAAGAAGAATATAAACAAGCGACTAAAAAAAATAATATAACACAATAAAAAACAAACAAAAAAGTCTCAAAGTCCTTACTAGATCCAGTGCTAAAAATTCGGCTAAAGAATTCCACACCCATCCAATTTTCGGCCGTTCTAACAGCTGAGTAACGTCGACTCTATTATATATATTGACGAGCAATAAAGTCTTAGTAATAGGGTCGCGCTTTGTCCTTTCCTAAAAAAATGTAACTGATTATTAATTCAAGTTTATTTCTAATGTCTAGTCAAGACTTCTTAACGACTGTTTTGAAAGCTGTAATTAAGACATCAGAACGATTAAGAGATATATAGCGATGACATTCTGCGATAGTGTTTGTCTATAAAATGAACTTAAAGAATGAAAAAGTAATTAAACTCTTAAAAAAAAACTCATGCAATGACAGTAGGTCAATCAAGTAAAGTTCACTCACACTGCGTCTAGCGATATCTCGCATCGATTCCTTACAGAAACTGTTTGATGCTTTATAATTTTTCAAACAGACATCCCTAAATAGCTTGCGTTAGAGCAGGTAATCTAATCTTTGATGTTTTATTTCCTGCCCCTAAATAGGGCGTTCAACGAACCTCGTTATGATCGAATGTGATGCAACGCTGTGTTTGTGTTATCTTTTGATACAGATAACATAAACGCAAGTTCGTTGAGGTAAATAAGCTTATAAAGTCAGATGTAAATAAATAAATGAAATATATAACCAACAAATAACATTATAAATCATCATAGATCGATCCTTTGGTACAGTGGTTATAGCGTGAGCGTAGAACCGAAAGGTCCTGAGTTCGATGTATTGATGATTTCGTGTAAATTTAAACACAAAATTCAAAGCCTAATAATTATAGTAGCAGTTCGCCCAGACTTCGTCGGTACATATATAGCCTATGTCACTCCGTGAAGTCGCAGCTTGCTAATTGTGAAACAATTTTTGAAATCTTTCCAGTGTTTTTTATGTGAAAACGTAACAGACATACAAAATACATTAAAACAAATTTCTTCTTTATAATATTAGTGTAGATATATAAAAGCATTCCAAACAAATAGTAAACAATGAAACCAGTAGCGTTATGCGCAGTCCAGTCTTCCTTCCACGTCTTACCTTTAGTGGCTAGCAGTAAATATTTCTTTTTATTACGGCAATAATGTCCAACTACCTCCAGTTAGTAATTAACATGCCATTTGCATTAAGCCTAGTACACTATAATCTTATTAACAATGTTATTACTAATAAGGTTGTGTCATGTATTAATACATAAATTGTGTATGTATTTAATGTTTTCATTACTTATTTTGCTACCTTTGCACTTGAATCATCTTTTAGGTAAACTAGAATTGATTTGTATACCAATACAAGCTATTTTCCCTGTACATGTTTAATATATAAATCTCAATATGTAGGGTTGGTTGGATTTGAAGTACGTTTCATCTGTTGCCTTAAAAGCTTGGCCTACTTAATAACAAGATAGAAATGAAATCTCGGCATTCATTTAGACCTCGTCCCTGCTAATGACTTTCGCCCCATGTACAGTTAGTTAGTAATTAAATAATTGATACCTCAACCGCGGATTGGGGCTGTCACGAATGATCATTAGACTGGCCATCAATTAGCGCATCTAACTTTCTATTTTCTAAATACCAGCCCTTTGGTGTGGCTTAAGGTATAAACTTTTGATGAATTTCTCTCAATACTTCAGTCTTTTGAATTTTCTTTCTGATCTTCGCAATCATAGAAGAATCAAGAATATTTATTTTAAATCACGCGATTTCTAAAACCTATCAGTATAATATGATACCACTCTCAAGTCTTCTTCAGTCCTCATTTGCCTAAAATGTAACAGTAAGCAACTAGCGCACACATGAGCAATTACATGCTTTCTTTTCCAATTCTCGTATTCCACTTTACTACTTAATGATCCTACGTGTCAAGTCTCAGCGGCAAATTATCGTTAGAAACTGTCGTAAACAAAAACATAATTACTTTGTATACACGACTTGCCTTTTGAGGACTGGAGGAAAAAATTAAATGTACCAGTATTTTGCATCCGTATGCCAATTTTGTACTGATTGGATAGATTTACATGAATGGTGTTTACGCTAACCCTTCGCTTTGCTTTGTATAATATGTGGAATTGGATGTCAAGAATTACTTTTTAAATTGTTACCGTATGGCGCGTTTATGCTTATACGGAATCTGGAAAGTTTCTCTCTATGTTCATGGTATGGAGTTATCTGAAGTATTCAATATTGTAATGTAGTATACATTCGTCAAATGAGGAAGTCCAAACTGTTTGCCATCAACATGTGTGTTTTAGTTATTTGCTTTATTAAACGTTTTTACTAAGGTGGTGTTTACATTTGTTCATTTAGGTTGAGTTTCCTATCTCTATTTTTGGTCAAATTAGAAGTTCTGGGTTCTAAGCAAGCTGATGATGGTCCTATTTAATGGGTTGGATTTCGTTTCTTATCCGCAGTTCTAAAGCTCATATCATGCTACCAAAAGGACCAGTTTATAAATAGCTATGGAAACAGAAGAGCTGAAGAAATTTCTGGATAATTCATGAGCCATTCAATTCCGAATATGGATGGGTTGAAAGTGATTTCGAAAAAGCGGTGCGTGGTTCTGCCGAAAATGGTAATGGATTTAATCCAGTTCTAATAATGGGATTCGTTTTGGAGATTACTTTGATAAGGAACGTGATAAAAATTGGCTAAATGATTATTATGAACGTGTTTTCATATTCTTGGAAGGATTTTTTTAACAGTTGATTGTTATCAGTAGAGTAGTATTATAGTATTGTTATATACTCTACTCTATATATCTCGCATTATGATGTCCTTCCTTAACCAGCTGCTAACTTCATGAACGAGCTGGGATTGTTTCAGCTATGACTGGTTGTCTACTCCTTTTCTTTTCAACAAGCGGTTAATGTCAAGTTGTGGAAACGTGACCGTATTATTATCATTACTTATATATCTACGTACAATCGGGTAAAATGTCATAACAAAAAATTACTCGAATTTTTTCCTCGATCAGATTAAGGTGCTCAGCCATTATCAGTCGCAGGAATAGATTAAATGTTACTTCATATTATCTATTTTAAGAAAGAACTGTTAGTCAGTTTTCGTTATGAAGTTTTTAGTTTTCCTGTTGCATATGCTACTTGTAGACTTTAGTAACATTCTTTAAACATTCCTGTAAAATAACAATAAATCAATTCCTATCGAAATTTCCTCCTTGGGGCTGCTCATAATGAGATCTCTGTATACCATAAAAAACCTGGTACTATAAAGTATTTGAATAATAAATACTTTTGAACAATAACAAAGGTCTGTGACGTTAATTCTAATCCAATTCACTGACTTCTGTAATGGGATTAAAAATAAATCTTATTGTACGTAATCCAAAACACCACATTTACATAGAACTAAGACTTAACTTAAATCACGTTGTTTAAGTTGAAATTAATAGTTCTCGTTAGGGTTGCCTGTATAAAACAATTAGTATTGTAGTAGATTTAAAATTTTGTCCGTTATAATTGATTTCCAATTATAAATGGAAATAGAAATTAATCAATTGAAATATTCTAATTCTTGTTTTATTGAACCGTTTGCTTACCGTATAAATTTAACGTATTTATAAACTATTTCGAATATTTCGAATTTACTGCTTTAACAGATATATGTAAAGGTTTTACATTAAATACCTAGAGGATACTGCAATAAGTTCTTGACGTATAAATGCACCGACAAATCGTCCCTTACAGGAAGTCCCAATTCATATCCAGCTCCGAATCTTGCCCTAATTCACATATCTAATCCTTAACACCATCAACCCTACTAGTAGTACCAGACTAGTCGGAAGCAATTACCCGGTGGGTCTATCTAACATCGACACGAACTATTTTTGCTCGAACACTTAAGATACCATTGTATTGTCTTACTATTGGCACTCGGATTGCCCGCTTAATGATTTCTTATATCAGTCGACTTATCGGGGTGATAAAACTTGGAAATGGAAGTTTAAGATTCCTTTATTATTATTTGCCGCTCACCACTTTAGTTTATGGTTAAACCACTTCCTGATTTAGCTTTACATTTCTTATAGTTTCCTGCGAATTAGCTGCCTTAGTAACTACGCGCGTATATAATACAAGTTATAAAATATCTCAGTGCAAACTTTATCCTATATGAAATTTTTCGTATGAGGAAGAAAATCTATCCATCAGATGTTTGTTCTAGGATGGATGTGACAATTTTTTTCTGTTTAAATTAGTAGTAGGACTTCAATATAAATCAGTTATTTACCATAGCCCCAGCACTTATTTATCTTAAGATATATCATCAATGGGACCAGGGCAGTTGAAATAAATTGAAATTCAGTCATGCTTTGTGAAGTATACAAGCTAATGCCATTATATCTTAGCATTTATAAAATCTATTTGAGTTAAATGTCAATCGTATACGACCTTTGTGATATGGTATGACATTTTTAGACATGGCTAGGGTGTAGCGAATGTTTTATTAGAAACAGACGAAATTAGGGCTGGTCTCGAAGATAAATCTTTGATCTTAATTCTTAAAAATGTTTTGTGTTAGAAGATTTTTATAGCAACGTTGTACTTTTTAATTTTATAATCTGACTGAATGATTGCCTACTTAGAAAAAAGTACTTAAAACGTCTATTGTCAGCTATGGCGCCAAAAAATGTATGTGACAGCATTTCTTTTCATATCAATGTCAACGTCTTAATATTTTCTCTCTTTTGGATAAACGAGATTTTTTTATTTCATACGTTTAAATCTTAAAAGACAAAACAAGTAGTCAAACAATCATAATCATCAGTTATTTGGCAAGTTAGTTAAACTCTGTTTGTAGGTACGCATAATCGTGTATTACATCTCATTAATATCAATAAATTACAACTGTATTATCTATCGTTGGCTACAATAAATTTACTCAATTATCACGAACGCATAGATTTATGTGTTCCAATAATTCCAATTTGTTACTGGTAATTATATGAAATGCCAGGAATGCCATACAAGGCATCGGTTGGGTTACAAATTTGTGACTGATTAAATTATTTATTTTGACCATTTTTCGCATAGCATTTGATATATTTAATAGAGTGTATAATAATGTTAATACAAAAATAAATAATTATATAAACAGTATGTATTAATTGAGGCATATACAAGCTTATATATGTTATAGCGAAAAACAGAAAATTCTATAATACCTGTCTTCATTAATTAAGAATAGATATGGTTTATTTTGGGAAAGATCAGCAATTTCATATCAGATAGCTTTAAATTTACGATATGAAATAATTTAATGTCATGTTGGCTATTAAGAATACTATATCTTATATAACAATATGTTCCTACTCTATATATCGTCACTAGACTTCACAATGATCGATTTTATGCTACTTATTAATATTTAAAAGAATCAACTTTATGTTTAAGAAAATTTGGCATATTTTGCCACAAAAGCCGTAATACAGGGTTACATTTAAAAGCGCCCCGAGCGGAGTTGAATTGATTCCACAAATCGTCAAACATACATTCATCGATTTCGATAGTTATGAATGAAATATATCAATGTGGGTCACGGATTCAATACGACTGTAGAATAGTGATAACCTTTGGTTTTATTTTAACAGCGTTTTTATATGAGATTGGTTTACGACTAGAGGTCGGCACGATCCTCTTCAATATTTAATGACTTAAGTCTTATGTTATAATTCATTCATTTCTCATGCGAATGATAGTAATATCACACATATTTTAAATGTATTAAAACTACCCTTATTTATACCTTTATGTTTTAACCATGCGTACCTTACGCTATCGTTCTACAACCGTATTGAAATCCCAATGCCTTTTAGTTTTGTATTTCTTATCAAACTTTGCCTACATCCGCAAAGATCTTGTCTGTATACATCACTGCAACATTATAGAATCTTACAATAGCAGTGTTTTTCCTCTTTGCTTTCTCTCATGATATTCCTTCGAAGAGTAGAATACATACAATCTTTTATCTATCGTCTTAACACGTATAACGCTTATATCGTTGAACCATCATACCAAAAACCAATCACAAAAACATTATCTGTACATACTCTTACCGCAATCAACTAGTAAGTACAACCTCCAAACTTCGTGTTATTTTAATTACTACAAAGAAAAGCACGTAGAATACCTATACACATATATACCATTAACATTGATAGTCGAATGAGATTTCAACTATTTAGGGCAATAAGTACTCCCAACAATGGCGTATATAACGGTTGAGAGACAGGCGTTTCAAATCGCCACTCAGACGAACTATTTATATTATTCTTTATTAAGATAGATTATCGAGTGATGGGCAGAAAATATAGTTAATGGCTTAAGTATGGGTATGATATCTAGTGAGGTAATTCTGTACGTGTTGGCTTCAAAAGCCTGTCTATGATATTGATCAAGGTTTTTTGATAAATTCCAAGATGTGATTTCTAATAACAATTACGTATTTGAACAAAATATAACGTGGACATTATATGAGATTGCTAGTGGTCTAATTTAGTGCAAAGAAAGTTTTGTATACAATTTAAATAGAAAAGAGATCAATATTTTTCGTAAGGTAAGTAAGAGGACATGTTGCAAAAGTTTTGTAGAAAACACAACCAGATCTTTCTTTATATAAAGGAACCCAGGACTTATCAATCGAAGAATAATACTAGTTAAGTTCATTCATTATTATAAAGTTTTAAAAAAACCCTATCAAGCGGTTGGCTGGCACATCTCTTATAAGCAATAAGCCCGCCTGACCTGATAATTGTTAAATTCTTTTCTTGTTTTCTCTTCTCTTCATTTATAAATGAATATGCTATTTATGTATGTTGAATAAAATGTATTATATTGTTTTAGTCTTGATATGATCTCAAATTTCTTTAATAAAAGATACCATTGAAGTATTGCAGATATTAAATTCATTAACATTATAATCATTGTGACATAAATTCTAATAACAACGATTTAAGTCTTTCCTCTATGATTTCTTGTTTAATTGATATACTCGTAAACATATATTTCTTAAACATCTATTATAAAGTCTCATCAAACAGATATGAAACATAAAATAACGTGTTTAAAGTCAAAGTCAATTCAAACCGTAGTTAAAGCTAACCCAGTACGTTCATAAACGTGTTACAAGTATGGAAGTACTGTTATAGCTGACCGGCTTATAAAATTAACACCTCAGTCCATTACTTTGATGGAAACATACGCAAGCTATGGGGAACTAACCTTTTTGTATAAAACCAGTCGTCTACAAAAAGGTCACCGTAGTCTCTATAGGGAGGTAACGTTCCAAAATCTAAATAAGACATCATAAAAATAAATCCATGTAATTATCGAGACAAAAAATAGACAGAATGTTCAGTGGAATGAAGTCCTCTTTCGAGTTTGTCATCGGTTGAAAATGTTAATAAATCGACAGTCAACGAGTTTTAATGCAACTGAACTAAATATAATATGCTATTCTTTGATACAATATTGGATGAAATCCTGACAGATCCAATTACAAATGAATTTCTTATAATCTGTACTATTTTCACCAATCGTAGCGATCTCCATTATGTTTAATATGACGTGATTTGTTACAGGTGATTTTAACAAACATTAAACTTATCACTGCCAGTTTTTAAGGCTCATGTGTGATTTGATGTTAATTTAAAAAATGTAAAAGACATTATGTTTAATATAACTATTTTTTGTTACAGGTAATTTTAACAAAAGCCTCGACGAAGATGGCAATTGGATGATGGGTAATGTGTAAATTAAATTAAATTAATGTATGAAATCTAATATTTATTACAATACTTCATAGTATTGAATAACATATTACGTATGGTAGGTGCAAAAAGTTTATATTTTCAGTGAAAATTAAAGAAGACCCGTATTTATATGTTGATATTATTTTTTTTTATTTGTATGTGATTTTATATACCGGTAGTGTGAGGTATAATATTCTTACTTGTATGTATACATGCAGATCCAAGAGCTATTTAAGAAATATGTTATGTCAGTATGAAATTTCATTCAAAACTCAGATCGTCCTCGTTTTATAGACTAACAAACACACCCTACTAGTCCTATCTTACTAATATTAAAATGCGAAAGTTTGTGAGTAGGTGTGTATGTTTGTTCCTCTTTCACGCAAAAACTACTGAACCGATTGCAATGAAATTTGGTACGTAGACAGCTGGACAACTGGAATAACATATAGGCAACTTTTATCCCGATATTCCTATGGGATACGGACTTACGCGGGTGAAACCGCGTGACGAAATAATACAGATATTGAGAGGAGTAACTTAATTTTGAGATTGACTACAGATTAGGTAGGTACATAATATCGTGAAATAGTTTAAGTAAAAAGTAACTATATTCTTCACTAACTAAAAGCGCTTTTGCATTCGATCAATAGCTAATACGGAATCGTTTAGTGTCATGATAATATTTAGAATTTTCGATGTCATTATTTAACGATGTCACATCTTAGCCATTCGTAACAATAAAACAAGATAAACGAAAATGAGCAGTTGTTTAGAAAGTGATGAGCAACGTCTTACACCCACGCATTATCAAGGCTACTTCTTATATTTATATTCGCATTAATAGGCTACTAAGTTGAATTTATTTAAAAACGTGTAATATGATACAATAGATATGACTCATATTCGAAGGAATCAATTCCATTTATGTGCTGTGATATGTTCATTGATTGTTTTATAAAAAAATTGTTTCTAACCTTGACCCATTTCAACTAAATATTATTTATTCCTTTAATTACCAATATCAGATTTTGGACGTGTCATATAGTATTTCAAATAGTGGAATAAAATACATAGAATATTCCCAACAAACATAAACACACCTACACGCACATACACTAGACCGTATCAACGTAAGTAGCAGATAAGGAATCGTCCATTAACCCTGTGATCGTCCAAAGAAGTAGGAAAGGGGTACTATTTCCTTCACAAACATTCCCGAAATATCACCAGGGGCCTATCTACGTGACAAAATCATATCGAGCGCAATCAATGACCCCCAAAGCACAATGCAATTGTCGCTATTCCAAACTATAGTTAACCTGTTACACACACAAGCACGTGTTCTAGAAAGGCCGCAGACAGGCTGTCGTGGGTGGACCGGACTGTCCATTCATGAATTGGCTAACATTGGGCAAGAGACACCTACGGCCTAACGGAGCTATAGTAGTAAATTCGTTAATTACCACTCGTGCAGGAAGTCTGGTTTGGTGATCTATGCTGTAATGGCAAGGTTTGAATTTACAATCGATAATGGTTTTACTTCGCTTGTCGTAATAGTGGTAGGATTATGATTATTTATTTTAGTTTTACATACGGTTTTGGTGGCAAACGGTCTTAGTTAGTTCTTACTTGCTTTCGATATTAAAATACATTTTACAGATGGACAGGTGAACTCTTGAATTTGTAAAATAGATACATATGGAATTGTTATTTCATTTTATTTCCTCTGATTCTCTATCTAATTTTTTTATACACACCAACTCATAGTATCTAACGCTTAATATCGTCACACACCTACGAGTTACCCACTTAATCATTTTAATTGATTGGGCTATGATTCAGAAAAATGACACGTAGCATATAAATAAAGTGACAGTTAACCATCAAAATTATGAATGATTCACGAGCGCTGTGTTTGTCATGCAAGCTTGAGCAAACAAAACTGTTGAAATGTGAAGGTATTAGCTGCGCCTCGCGGTTTCACCCACGTATGTCTGTATCCCGTAGGAATATAGGGATAAAAAGTTGCCTATATGTTATTCCAGTTCTCCAGCTATCTGCGTACCAAATTTCAATGCAATCAGTTCAGTAGCTTTTGTGTGAAAGAGTGATGTTTGTAATACACACATGCTCACAAACTTTCGCATTTATAATATTAGTAGGATAGGAATAGTACGATTTATAAAATTGTAGATTTTTGGGCAAAATTTTACATGTTCATATAGCTTATTAAGAAACTTATATTCGTTTCATTCGTCTATCATATATGTCTTCGAAAACTGAAAAAAACTAAAATACTCATGATCTTAACAACTAAATAAATTTCGCATTACTCCCTTAAGGCAAATCGCTATAATGCTATCTAAATAGATGACATAATATTAAAACATATGAAATCGTATGAAGCCAACATAAGTTTGGTGAACGAAACTGGTTTACGTTCAACAAATTTATCGTAATGTTTTTAATTGCTCACTTGTTTTTCATCATTGAGTGATTTTAATTGATGTTTCATTGATTTAAAAACGAGTCGTATATTTTCGTTTGTCAGTCTCTGCCCGGTGAAATATAATTGATTTTAATGTGTTTGGATAACACTGTCCAATTAAATATAATGTATGAGTGTTAGAATTAAAATGCAGAGACACTATTTTTTACACTGTATACATGTTGTTTATGGATAAATTATTTACATATAATTATGCAGTGCTGTGCGGTTTTCTAACTCGTTTTCTAGTAACTACGTAGTTCAAACTGAAATGACGTACTTCCGGATATATTTTATTGCTTATTTGTAATCTTTGCATTGTCAATGAACATTAAATCAGGGATAACCAATACAGGAGAATATCAAAGCTATTGAATGAACACTTATACCTTACGTATATATCCCTTATAATATATACTTTAACGGACATCTTATTGGAGAATGCCCGCATAAAAGCTTGATTATTTTCCTTATGTTCTTTCGTATTTCATATGTCTTCGCGTGCCACAGGTAAATAACATTTTTCCTACGAACAATTACCTATTATGTTTAGCCTGATATGGGATTTAATTAAAATCTGCCAAATCACAGTAAAAAATACATATATGAATATCTATACTGTACTTAGTAGTACGAATACAAATAGATGCAGAAAGCTTACTTTTAGCAATTCTAAAACTTTTAGAAGAAATATATCACACACTATCATTAAATACCAAGTCTTGTTCAATCCCTTACCTAATACATAAATTCTCATATATTTACCATAATTAAAAGACAAGTTACGACTAAGAAAATCGCGTCAAAGCGCAAATCTAGTACCATAATGTACATTGCATGCATTTTCTTTCACTTATACTGAGAATTTGTCGAGTTGACATTTAAACGAGTTATTTCGTAACCGCTTTCTTAACTCAGTTTTACGTAAAGCCGCTTACAGTCCGATCAATTAGTGATTAATTGTTTTCGATGTCGAGATAACAATTATGTAGTAGCTTAATCAGGTGATTTTTAATTAGTACGAGGCGGTTTTGGTGCGTGTCATGTTTGAGTGTAAATTGTTGTTTTTTTATACACGTGACTTTAATGGTTTTTTGAAAAATATTTTTGCAATAACCTTCGGGCTAAAACAGTGAGTGTTTGGTTAGTATCCTTACTTACCCCTATCTACACCGATTAGCTTATATATAGCATAACAAATTATCATTATTTTTTTACATAAATGAATCATTTTAATAAATCACTATTTTAAATAAATCATTATCAGGACGTACAGCAATGCTATAATAATTCAATGAATTCAACAAAGCAAAGACAATGAGGCAAAACGATTCCGCTTTGTACCGTTTTTCATTAAGAACTCCGTGAGAACATCTAGAACATTCGACATTTACGGGCTATAAATTACGAATACCCGCCAAAAGAATCGCTTCGTTTGACAGAAAACTGTGCAGCGGTGATTTATTGACGGATGTTACACTGTTTCGTCAAATTAATATATATCTGTAGGTATCAAAAGTAACATCGTAATCGAAACAAAAAAAAAAGTCATCACAATATAACAACAAACCATTCTGACGTTCCATTTTCAAATATTTTGTTTTAAGTAATATATATATTTTTTTCTTCCATTATGGCAATAAGTTTCAACTATTTGCCAGTGTCAAGTTTATTAATATATATTTAATTTATGCAGTTGTATATTAACTTTTTAATTTTATGCCAGTAATAATAAATAATCAAACCTGTAATCATGTTTATATAGTTTCTGTGTATGTGTTTATTTTATACTACAACATCATAACAACTTTTGTCTGTATAAAAATAGGCACAGATAAAAAAGTTTATTAATACATAGGTTCTGTAGCCATCTTAAAAAATAACAACAAATTTCGATTTAAATAAAATATTAATCAACTACAAAGAAAAAAAGCAAATTGCAAAACTATCTACATCAGTAACTTCAAAATTATCTTCTAATGGCATTATGTTAAGACTCAATTTGCAAGAATAAAATGGAACGATTAATTGAAATGTAAGATACTGCGTGTGTTCTTGCATACATCAATAAATTCATCTAAAAATATATACTGCGTTTTATTAACCTATGACTAACTTGTCTAGAAGCGTGATGTCATTTTATTAAGTCTCGCGAACAATCAGCGCAGTAATTATATATTATTTACGGAAAAGATAAGAATGTTTAAATTAAATATTTATATTTAAATTGATTACAGTTAGTTAGTTCACGTTAGAGGATTTTTTGTTTGTTTGTAGTTAAGTACCTATTCGTTCGTTGCTATTTGCTTTTCGAAGGAAAATGTCTCGATGCCTTTAACTTTTTATATTTATTTGAAACACAGTACGGTATTAAGTTAATTTAAAAGGAACTATATCTGTGTGTATTTATTATAAAAACTTCATTTTTATTACGGAAACTTATTATTTAAGAGCGATCTCTGCCAGTCAACAAACTTATAGTGATTATATCTCCCTATTCACTTTAGTGGGTGCGTTTATTACATACATTTTATGCGCTATATTTTAAGAATAAAGAAGCGCTTGGACGGTTACGACCAAGTCGTAAAAGAATACATATTTGGCCACAAAGTTCGCAAAGCTTAACTTTATTAATTTTACCATACATATTTATTCGATAATGAAATTTTTGATTCGTTACTAAATTTCATTAGTAAGTCATTTGAATTCACTAGTAATTTAGCATATTCATCAGCGTTTTTTATTTATTTTTATAAAATTTTAATATATTCAAAATTTTTATGAGTTACCTGTTCAATGAAACTTTTTGGTTGTTTTCTATAAGTCATCATCATCAGCCTATATATGTTCCCACTGCTGGTACACAGGCCTACTATGAGGGTTTAAAAAAAAATCTATAAATGAACATTACATAAAAATTTTAGTCAATGTAACACATTTAGGCAACATATGCAAATGGTATTTATGTTTAAAATAATATAAACACCAGCATTTGGTCCTATAACGTCAGGTCATTGACGTTCAACTCGCAATCCACCAGTTTTAATATTAAGCCCAAACCAAAAAAGAAACTTATAAATCCCAAAACCAAATCCAATCCACTGGATGGATCGGGCTGAAATTTGATAAGCAGATAGATATTAGCAGATAAAGAATTTTGATATAATCTACCCCTAAGGGGATAAAAAAGGGGTTGAAGGATAGTATTGTGAAAATTTATTTTACACTCGCGGACAATTGAAATAATCCTTATGATTATACCTGATTGTAATATACTTAATCATATGTTATATATATGATGTTCAATTTATCGGTTTCCTGAGCATTTCCATACTTGAATAATAAAATGTTTATATCTATTTTGAAATTAAATTTAAACACTAGTACAAACACATTGAATTTTGTGAATAGGTCGAGACGTATTTAAAAACCGTTGTATATAGTATTCAATTATAGAACTTGACGATATTTCTAGTTTGATAGCTGTTGATATTAAACATAACACGATCCTCTCTTGTTTTAAGATACTAGATAGCCCCTATTTGATATGTTAAAAGGCGCCAACATTGCTATTTAATGCTAAATACTAGACCATTAAGATAAGCAGATAGACTTCAAAAATATTCATTAATTAAGTGGATTACAAGAACTAGAATTAGGCACACACACACACACATGCGTACGTATCATAGCTCAGAAATAATAATTCTCTATAAAATATATTTCTTGAAGAATAATATGACAAAAATACGGAATGATTGCCCATATAATAGCGTGGTTTTTAATCAGTAATTTTGGTCTATGTATCTTTGTGATTTCTTTCTATTGTATCAAATTTGGAGCATTGCATTTTCTATTACACTGTCAAATTAGCATTATTTTTGAAACCCTATAAAACACACTTGTAACTCATAAAATTTTACGTGAATTATCATTCTGAAGTAGTATAAATTATAGTTAATAATATAACTCTAAATAAGAGGTTGGAAAAATGTATACTTTTCTTTTATAAAATTGTGACTCCCTTCGTATATACTGAAAAGAGACAAAATTGTTTAATTTGATATTTGCAACTGCTAAAACCTGTCCCCAACGAATAATCTAGCTCAGCACCAAATAAATTTACAGTATCCACTCTAAGGAAACAGTCACATCCTCTGAGAAATTCGCAAAAACGCTTATTTCCGACTAAGATAACCTAAAAAAGAACACACGTGTTTGGAAGGAAACGGCCACTTATAACAATATACTTTCGCCCCGTTAGAAAGCGCACATGTAGTACTTGTATTATAGATTCTCTTAAACTTGACGTTTTATCACATTTAACCTACTAGCTGCGTCCCGCGGTTTCACCCGCGTAAGTCCGTATCCCGTAGGAATATCGGGACAATAAGTTGCCTATATGTTATTCCAGTTATCCAGCTGTCTACGTACCAAATTTCATTGCAATCGGTTCAGTAGTTTTTGCGTGAAAGAGCAACAAACACCCACATCCTTGCAAACTTTCGCATTTATAATATTAGTAGGATTAGTAGGATTTATTGTCCACGCGTGTTCCTCATTAGCGTGTTATCACTTCCCTGCATTAACCTTTATTTAGGTCCTATACGTGAGGTTCAGACGATAACAGACCTAATCGCACAGCGTAACTAACACTTGTAATAGGTTCCCGCTAAACGTATGCTCAGATATCTTTTGACTTTATGGGTATAGGTTAGAAGGTTAGACCTCGTAATCCATGGACTCGCTCATATATCGCTTTCTTTCGAAAATATTGTTATGTTTAGTAATTGTTATAAAAATAAAAGTGAAAATTGTAATAATGTTACATGAAGGTTTTATGATTAAACTGCAATAGGATGAATTTATAAATAGTTCTGGATGTTTTACATTTCTATTATAACAAATAAAGCAAAACTACTCTGTTTATTTAATATATTCGATCAATAATATTATGAATAAATTTTAAGATATCATCTCAGTTTATATAGTTATGGTACAGATTAAATTTATTTATTGAAACTTTGATGAATGAATGATAATAAATCTAATTGAAACTATCAAATAAGAACAGTTATACTTAGGATAATTAGATGATTCCTAGACATTCTATACAAAAGCCACAATAATTATGGAAAGTTAAGTTATCCAACGCTGCTTCTTTAGATGCCTTATCACAGTCCCATTGCAACACTAGCTAGAGGAGGCCTATTTCCATCTCCCACACTTCCCAGTCCATTCCTTCTTTCCAGTCATCAATCCTTTCCTTATCCCTTGTCCCTTAAAAGCGAGCAGCGCATTCTCAGAGGTCTGAGCCTCTGCGAATATTCATGGGCGGTGGTGTTCGTTTACCATCAGGCGAACCACCAGCTCAGTTACCCGCTATGACATAAAAAAATACTTTCCATTCTTTCAAAAATTTCTCATTTATAAAGCATTTCAATGCTATAAAACTAAAAATTAAAAAATACTTTCCATACAATTTTTATCTTTTTAATTGTACATCAATTCTCTAAGATAAAGGTTTATTAAGCCTCACTCAGATACGAATCAAGATCTCTCCATCAGTACCGATTCACAATACGACGCAACACACCTTTAGACGTATTTCAATAAATATAAAATGTACTGAATAACCTCATGATCTTTGATAGTATCTGAGCAGCTTAGCCCACTGTGGAAGCAAATGACCTTTGCCCATGTATAGATGTTAGTAGATTAAATTAAGAGCCTGTCTGAGTGATAATTTTGTTACCTTTCGAACATTGGCGCAACTTTCTAATATGTATTGCGGAGATCTACGGTTATGTCTTCTTGCTCCTTGATTCATGAGGGTATTTTATCCTACTAATATTATAAACGCGAAAGTTAGTAAAAATGTATGATGCTTGTTACTTATTTATGCGTAAACCACTGAACGGATTTTGATGATACTGTGACAGTAATGCGGCTTATATAGCAGAATAATACATTAGCTATAGAAATTAGTATTTCTATATATAGTGTTACCAGCGGCTTCGTCCAGATTTATTTCTTCCACAGATAACATAGTACTATAGTTCATATTATAATGTGTCCGTGACGATAAGAACTATCTTAAGTCAATCAGAAGTCATTAAAAGCATTAACAATAAACTGCGATATGAAAGATTTTTTGGCTAAAATCAATAGTATTTTAATCATTAGTCATAACTCGTATTTGGCAATATCTGTTAAAAACATGTAGTGACGCAAACCGATTAATTGTATCTGTCCCTTTATGCACCTTTCTGTATGTAAATCCAAAGCGTTGGCGGATACTGAAAAATCATTTAAATTACGTAGGTACTCACATGATTCGATTTTAGGCCGAGTAAGATTATCGAACAATGGGCAGTGTTGTAAAAGGTCCACAAATAAATGCCTCACCGCAACACGTTTTTAAAATGATCTGTAGTATTTCTTTAAGAAAATTTAGTATTTCATATTACCTTAATAATGTATGATAAAATATTCTTAGTAATTGTAAAATTCGTACTCCGCGTTTTATCCAATAATGTCGTTATAGAAGACAAGTTGGTGATAACAAGGGTAATCATTATAATAGATACTTATATGATATCTATATTGACAAATATTTATTTACAAATTGGATTTATAAGTAATGTAATTATAAATTTGTGTCCTGGTTTAACCTTTGTAATGTAGTATTACTGTGTATCATTATAATATGAAAGTATGTATATGTAACTAATGTTAAAAAACTTGAATACAAAATTTATACCAATCTTTATTAAACACATTTTATTTTCTTATACTATTACGCTATAAGTATAATATGGATATATACGGATAGAAAAATGCATTCACAACGCTCTTCGATCCGGAAGAACCTGCATTTTATGTATAACCAGACTGTGAATCATGGAGCGACATTTTTGGGCATAATGGTGTATTTAATTTGGCCTTGTTTAACACAGGATGCTCTGAGTGGCAACTACCTCGTTATCCAGCAATTTTTGCATTGTTACCTCGCAAATCTATTGAAAATTACCAGTGTGTAACCGAAGTCTAGACTGGTATATAACTAATTAAATGTATTTTATTCGTTTAAGTGTGCGTAAAGTTTGGACTGGATAGTGATCAATGCACATAATATACCAATTCTCATGGATTAAAGTTCAAATTTATAATTTAAAGTATTCTCATATTTAGTTTTTGTGCCAATTTTCTACAATCCTTCAGTTTTTATTTTGAACGAATTCTGGAAGTTTCTGGAACTGTATTTATACATACATATATTAATTACATGAATCAAATAGGACTGCATATATAAAAAAATGTAACAAAAAATCAAAATAAAATATATGATTAAAGTGCACTTTGTTACTCAGGTTAAAAAATTAAAATAATTGAAACATACTTGTAACAAGACCCAAGATTACCATTGTCCAGCAATGACCTATAAGAAACAGAAAGGGTATTGCATAATAAGCTGGATAAATACCGATTAGTATGCTCAGGATACCGATTCATGGGTTTAGTATTCGGATAGGGTCAGATGGTATATCAATTGATGCACGATATTGGCAAACCTTGTTAAGTAACAGACGACAATATTAGGGTAATTGTCCGTATAATTAGATCACTTGTTTCATACATATTGAAACATTTTGAGGAATAGAACGGATAGCAAAATGCTAAGGAAAAGTAAAATGGTAGGTGTTTAGAAGTGCTAGGCTACAAGACAGATTTTTTAGATTTCCTTACTCAAAAATTAAAACATATTTCGCATTCACCTTTCTTCCCACCCTGGTGGAAATCACGCCGCCGATTGAATTATTTCATGTAAGGAGTTAAATAGTAATAATAAAAAAGATGATTATTTATTGACTTACGAAGTGTCATATAATAAGCAAAAAGGGCCTTTTAAGCACTAATGCCAGATCATTAGAACCTACAAGCCTCTCAAAGCGATGACTAGACCGCCAAAGCGTTCATTCTGCCGCCTGATGTCATACAAACAATGGACCTTCAGCTGATGACAACAAACTATTGTGATTAACATTCATAACCCGTTGCTATCGCGGATACATCTCTACGCGCCTCAAATGTTTTATCACACATCTGTCACAATACGTGTGGTTTCTCTTTCGATTTTTCGATGGCTTAATATTGTGCGATTAGTTTCATATTTTGGTTGGATATCTCAACTGGTTTTTGATCTGGAATAAATGATTATTTAAATTCTAGTTTTTCGCTCGCGGCTTCGTCTTTGTTGTCGAAGGAAAAGATTGACCCGGAGAATTCCCCGCGTTGTTCTCGTTCCCGTACAATTTGCGGCTAAAAATTATCCTGTCCATTCTCAAGTCTCAAACTATCTCATTACCAAATCTCATCCAAAACAGATCAGCTGTTCTTGATTTATAAATAGATTAACTAACACGACTAACTGTTAGAATATTCGTTTTGGGGATGTTTTCTATACGATAAGATTTGGATAACGAATATCTCAGTCACAAGTTTTGTCATTATGTAATACGTACATATCTCCAAATTGTACTGTTACGAATGAAATTATAAAAGCATTCTTAAACAATAAAAACAGCTAATCGGCCGCTTATTATTTTTAAGTTACTATGGTACCCCATAGTTTATTAGAATACAGTAATGTTAACAAATAACATTTATTTCAACAAAATTAATTAGATACCAACTCCATAATATATCATTCTTGCTTCACGACTAACATTCCCATAATAAAATGCTAATACTATCTAGAAATTTCTTCATCAATCCCTCATGTGCCTTATCTTACATCATTTCTATATTTTCTTCCTTGTTTCTATCTATCGCCGCGGGACCTTTTTGATATTATCAGACACGCTATAGCCGTTTTTGCACTTTCGATGAAATCGTGTTTACCTCTTGTTGAATGTATGTTGGTAAATACAATCTATAGTTATATAAATAAATTTGTTTTGACGGAGACTGAGCCGCCTCAAATCGTTTGAACTAGACCAAATTTAAATGCACCACATGGAAGGCACCAGTTTACAAAAACAAGCGAATCATAAATGGGTTCACCCAGTCAATACTTCTGAGGTAACAAACCCAAAAAATTAAGTGACAATTGTATTTTGAACCTCCAGAAAAGATAAAAGATCGTTCAACCTCCTAATTTTTTGAAGCCCTTGTTGTCTGAATTAGCTGCATACTGAATGGTATATACTTAGTCTGGCCATAAATACTGTTACACTTAATTATAAAAAAATATTACATTTGAATTTCGAATCTG
>NC_052119.1:1565701-1612487 GCF_012273895.1 Zerene cesonia | reverse complement strand
TAATAAATGTTATTTGCAGTTAACAATTTTCTTTTTTCTTTATTACAATATTTATGGCAAGACTAGGTATATACCACGAGCACACAAAGACCGGGGCGGACCGCGAATTAATACTAAAATTCGTTTTTCTTACATATACATCGATATAATATTTGTTTAGCAATTGTCTACCACCATTTACTATGACTAGGACTAGGTACGGCTATAAGAAAATCCCGCGAAATATGAGCGTGCTAATCTCACCGTATCTGACCAAAGATTAAAGTACATTGCAGCATTTGAAACGGCCGTTAGTATCCTGTTCGAAGATAAACGATAGTGGACACGAATTACGCGATATCATCGCTACATACATATTGTTTATGTACAGGGAACTCGGAGAACATGATTCGAAGATAGTTACTATGTTGTCGATGCATTACTCTTTCGCTGATTGTGTGAAATTGTTGGATTTTTATCTTAATTATTGCTAATGGCTTTCTAATGTGTGTGGAATTTATGTTGAAAATTTGAGCAGTAGTCATGTACCTTCTCACTGTGGGTTTATTCAAAGGAATAAAATGTATAGTTTAAAATAACAGTGCTTTTATAGAGAGGATATATATGGAAGGAATAGGATCGGATCAGGATAATAAGATAAAATTGTAATATTGTATTGTCACCGATTCTTGATAAGTGTACACAGTTTCAATTGAATCGGTTCGTTTAATGTGGGTCAAAATCTTGTCAAAACAAACATAAAGCAAAAAAAGCGTATTAAAAAATGTAATTTTCTGGAGATTACGTATTGTTTATCTATTCCTTGTTTATTTATAACCTCTATTAAAATGATTTGATTGTTCCAATACAAAATGAAATAGGAATTAATTTAAAATTAATTGACGTAGCTTGCACCTTGCAGTAAATTCATATTAAAAGGCTGATAACGTTACGAGTAAGTCTTTGAAGACGTATGTTCAATCAAACGCAATTTATAACTGAAGAACGAAATACACATCTGGACTGTGTTCGTGATTGAAAATTAAAAATGATATACAAATGCAATACTTGAAAACGGCTAGACGGGTTCGGATAATTTATGGAGTTCGTATCAGTTAGTTATGGTACGAAGTGATCAATTAAATTATCATTTTAAGTCTAAAATTTTATATTTATTTTATATACTATACATATGTATACGTATTCAATATATAAATGAAAGTATTTTCTAGGTATTGGCAATCTTAAAAATTTCTACGTGCGTTTAAAAATCAGTCATATTGTTCATAGAGTACTATATAAGTGTTAAACACATGTGTACTATGCTATGTTATATCCAGTAGGATATTATTGTTATATAAACATTTTTATATTTTCGAAGTACTTTCATCTATCATTATAACGCTTTATATTTTTATAAGCAACCTTATCTGAAAGCAACATACCGGTTCTATTATTAAATAATACTAATATAAAAAATAACATATGTATTGCGCTTTATAATCTTCTCTTCTCTTAGTGCCAGTGTAAGAATCCCTACTAATATTATAAATGCGAAAGTAACTCTGTCTGTCTGTCTGTTACGCTTTCACGCCTAAACCACTGAACCAGGAGTTTAAATAGGGAGATGAAAGCGATATAACCGAATACCACGCGGGCGAAGCCGCGGGCGGAAAGCTAGTGTTATTGTAATGGAATTGGTACCTTCCACGCACTTCACTTAATAGGTTTTAAAATACCCAGAACTAGGCTTATCAATCGAGGCCACGGCTATCAGTAAGCAATATCTACAATGTTATCAGCAGATTCGTAACTGTTACGGTCTGAGGCAAATTACGAAATGAAACACGAAATGCCTATCGATCTTCTAAAATCTAAAACATATTAATGACACAATATATTTTTGGGGAATATGTAGGTTCATATTGTTGTTATAGGTACTTTGAAGAATTCATAAACAGTTATTTTACTATAGTACAATAGCTGTTACTTTACTATTTTGTTTTCTTTTTAATTGTTTAATACACTAAGAAATAAAACATTGTCAGACAAATACATATTCTATGGTTTAAGTTGTTTCCTTAAAATACACAGTTATCTAAAATAAATATCCGTTTTAATCAAAATTACTCACCAAAACTATAAAAAGTAATACGATGTTATATACACATAATTCTACGAAATATTCACCGTTGATTGTAAACACAAATTACACAGGAAACTGCATTTTGCGTGTGTGCGTGCTAATGACCAATCTATAGACATCTTTCCTTTATTCTTGCACAGTTAATATAAGTTCCATAGCAATTAACATCAGATTGGACGTCACTTTTACTGTGCTTGTATTGAAGCATTTGCATGTGTGAATTGCTTCAAATACTAGAATTTTTTCACACACTAGTTTAAGACTGGTTTTACTCACTTTGTACTTGGTTAAAAGCACGCAGTATACGTGTGTCTTATATCTATCTGTACATAAAATTTCAGCCACGACAATTCAACAGTTTTAGTGTTAGATCAATACAATTCTTTAATGTTTCCGTTTTACAAGTAGGTACGCTATCAACTAAACATGTTCTTTATGTCTCTTTATTCTGCTGTAATATTAGGAGCTGTTATAATAATTATCTTTTGGACATTGAGATATCCGACAAATCCTAGAATGAAGTTGCTATGATATAAAATTAACGTTTTATATCTATCCACATTAATGTGTAATGCAACGTTTACGCCCTATATTTTTCATTGAATATTTCTTTACAACACGTTTTTAAGCCACATTGTCAAACTTTCGTCATGCTAATGTTAAAATTGCGAAATACATTGACAACCTGAAGACCATAAACTCGCATTGTCGTGTGTTATTGATAACAATAATATTAAACGATAACCATATTTTTATCAACACAATTGGCGGTCAGCCGGCTGTGCGGCGCCAGCGATTTCGTCTACTTATGTTTATATATCTTATCAAATCTTTATTTTAACGACGTTTCAATGGTACATATTGATAAAAGATTATTGATACGTTTAGTTTCATTGTTATTTACTGATGTTCCCGAATTTATAACATCCAGTTTATACCTAGTTATTTAGCATATAGTAAGTAGCTAGTAATTAAGTCCATATATTCTTCGTACTTGTAATTTTCAAATATTGCCTTTGTTAACGTATGTTTTATTAAAAGGTCATAAAGATGTATAAATCATTACTTGGAATTAACACCTTATTTCGTGACAGGAATGTTCAAAGTCAATTTTATTGGTCATTAGAAAACTTTTGAGCGTGATTTTCAGTCTAGTTGCTAATTGTACGTGTGTTCTATTTTCGATAGTACGCTCTTGCATATGAAACTAACCGAATCTTAGTGCGTTATGAATATCAAATACTAACACTAAGGTTTCCCGAGAAATGAAGGTTCATCTACGTAATTGCAATCTCAATATACTAAAGATTCGAATTAAAAATTCCAATTGTAAAGCAAAAAACAATCACGACCTCGATATGAGGAATCGCTATGAAGCATCCACGGTTTTCCGAATATGGACCTTAGTTAATCCGTGTAAAGATCATATTCAATAGTTTATCAGCGGATATTCGTAATGTATGTTTTGTTAGTACATTCCTTGCCGTAAATAGTATGAGTGAGATGTATCGCTGGCGCTTAACTGCATAATGCATTCAGTGTCTTGCTAAATAATTATTTAAAAATACTTGAGACCAACGTGAATGCTTCCTACTCATGAAACCAATATGTAACCCAATATGCTATGTGGTTTGTTTAGGAAATTCCACATAGAAATTATATAAAATATGCTTACTTCTAATATATATAAAGAAAGTCATTTGGCAAACAACAGTTTTGAATTTATGACATTTAATTATATTTACAGGAGTTTTGATTTAAAGTCCATACAATAATATTTCGAGCTGTAAATGGTTTGTGATTCTTTTTGTTATTTAATACTCGTATAAGACAAAATAACCTAAAATTCTTTTTCTCCTAATTAATAACTCCAATGTGGCCTCATCCATAGATTTACTCATAAATATCATTTGGGCTGAACTTCCAAATTGACATTGACACAAATGACATTTCTCGCATATCCGCCGTGTCTTAATGCTGTGTGTTCGTTCCCATCAAATACACGAATATTTAAAAATATACACTAAGGCTTATACATTTTAGCAGCAAAATGTTATGTGACCTTAATTTATATTCTTTATTGTGCACAAACGACTCGTAGATAATTATGTCCGTAAATGCAAAATATGTAAATACAACAGTATCCTTTAGATAAGATAATAATTTAAAAAAACGAATTATGCATCGTTGAAATTATGTTATTTTAACGTAACTCGGTACCGTTATTGGCTTAGCCACCGTTTCGTTGTAACTGTTATTTCGTTATAACTGCAGTTGTAAATATAATCTGTGCTCGAACTGTGTAACATAATTGTGGGATGTTTATGAGTCTGTGGTCCATTAGGCTTATCTTAAGATTTTTACACCGCAG
Organism: Zerene cesonia; assembly: GCF_012273895.1. Classification (NCBI taxonomy): domain Eukaryota; kingdom Metazoa; phylum Arthropoda; class Insecta; order Lepidoptera; family Pieridae; genus Zerene; species Zerene cesonia. The sequence goes on along the minus strand of NC_052119.1, from coordinate 1,607,991 downwards.
ATATGTGCACTTTACGCGCGTTCTAAGCTCTTTGATTTTGCCTTGTTTATTAATCATTTAGTACCAATAAAGATTCTATATTTAAAAAATAATTTTCATCTTTTTTGCCATTATGGTAAACTGATGGTATACCCGAGAAATACAGATAATATAGTCTTCTCATAAGTCATGTTGTCTGAAAATGCTCAATTACATTCAATTTCTTTTATTTATTTTTTTGTTATAAGCCCCGAAATAATTCGCAATTGCTGACTTATTATCTATATATATCATATATATTGATATATATGACATATAATATAAATTACATTCCGAGAGAAACCAGCATCCATCGCTCACACATTACTAAATTACAAACACTTCTTGCAAAAATAATATCCGCTGTAATTTTTAACTAACAATGGCGTAGATAATTTATAAGTGACGTAGATAGAGCCTGTGGTTGTGGCAAACAAACAAAAAACCTAGAATATGTTACAACTGGGTTTTGGGTGTATGCTTTGTGAATAAAATAAACAATTTTTAAATTAATGATCAATAAAGATTGGTTATATCTGTAACTTGACGCTGGCAAATCTAATATATAAAATTCTCGTGTCACAGTTTTCGTTGCCATACTCCTCCGAAACGGCATGACCGATTTTGATGAAATTTTTTGTGCTTATTCGGTATCTATGAGAATCGGCCAACATGTATTTTTCATACCCCTAAATAATAGGAGTAAGGCAGAACAGCGTTTGCCGGGTGCAGCTAGTCTAATATATAAAATTCTCGTGTCACAGTTTTCGTTGCCAAACTCCTCCGAAACGGCTGGACCGATTCTTATGAAATTTTGTGTGCATATTGGGTATGTGTGAGAATCGGCCAACATCTATTTTTCATACCCCTAAAGGATAAGAGTAAGGCAGAACAGCGTCTGCCGAGTCAGCTAGTAGTTATATATTATTTCCTTGAGAGAAAAACCTGGGTTTTGTCAATTCTGTGATAATTCAATTTATTCGTGACAGAATCCATCTTTAGTTGGTTTGAGATTTCAAGAACAGGAATATTTATTCAAAGTTTAAATAAAAAATGCTTCTAACGTTTATATTAATATGAACAGAGTTGTGTTTTGTAATATCGTAATTATTTTAATAGATTTTGCTCACCAGCTTCTTTTTATATCCTGCTATTTTAAGGGTTGCTTGGTAGAGATCGCTATCTAGCGATAAGGCCTGCTTTTGCACACTTAATGTAATGTTCTGCTTGTTTGTTTGTTCTTATTAGCAAAGAATTTCATTTCATTATAATTGTATTTTTAATTCTAACGTAAAATTTATTTCTTTTCAGGTAAGCTTTCTAAAACAGAGGTTTAATTAAACAAAAATGCATACAACATAATATGATAGTGGTAAGTCATTAAAACATAAAACGTAAGTTTTTTTTTTTTTATCTTTACTTACAGACAACAAAGCGATATCTCCATTATCTTTGCTTATCACAAATTATATAAAAAATGCTAAGAATATTTTAAAACAGTGCCCTAACTTTGGATACATAAAGCTTAAATTTCGGTAAAAATTTTACAAAAGAAAATAATTAAACGTCATAACGAAGGTTCGTTAGGCCTGCGTTTCTGTTGATATCTTAATTTTGTTTATGAGTTCACGCTTTAGGGATTAAGTATTTAGAAGGTTGTGGTTTGAACACAGTTCAAGGTTTCGACACCTTAATGGGCTTAGATAAGTGCTTTTTGGAGCAAAGAAATGTGTTATTTATGTTTGAGGAAACAGTCTGTTGATGTTATTTTATTTGCTTATGTCTTCGCACGCGTTAAATTTGGAGAAGTTTAATAGATGTATAAAAGTAGTGGTGGCTCAGTGGTTGGAACCTCTGACTTCAAAATCGATAAGTCGGGGTTGAGACCGAGCGAGCGAGCAAGAAATAAATTGATTTTTCAATTTATCTACACTTGCGGATAACATCACCACTGTTAAAACGGTGAAGGAAAACATCGTGAGGAAACCGGCATGTCTGAGAATCAAAAATTCGACGACATGATGTGACATCTGCCAACCCGCACTTGGCCAGCGTGGTGGATTAACCTGAACCCTCATAGGAGGTCTGTGTCCCAGCAGTGTTATATGTTCCATATATGGCTGTTGATGATGATGATGATATACACACATACATACGTATAAATCTTGCTCTTGAATCATTCTATATATTAAAAAACACCCCATCAAAATCCGTTGCGTAGTTTTAACGATTTAAGCATATGGGGACAGATAGAAAAAGCGACATCGTTTTATACCATGTAGTGATTTGGTCAAATTACTAACATGACTATCTAACTGTCTGTATGACTGTGGCGTCATAGTTCTCATGGATGGACCGATTTCTATCGGCCCTTTTTTATTTGAATTCTCATCATTCACTTAGTTTTTTTTCTTTGTACATCATTCGAATATCTGTCGTTTTAAGCGCCTCTAACCACATGTTGAATATTTACAGACTTCTGTACCCTTAAATACAAAGTAGACACTTCATTATCATTCAATGAGACATAGCTTTTACCAATATTTAAGCGTCCATTAGTCGGTTGTATGAAATAGTTTGTGAAAGTATCGAATCGTGATGTATCGATATTCATAATCGACTCGGACGCAATCCGAGAGCTTTCTTTTGGCGCGTTTAGTAATTATCACTGGTTTGTATCGGATATCATAACAAATGGTCTACTCGTTGGTTTATTGATGGACGTATTCTATTATTGGTATATCTATGATCTTAACACACGTATGCTATGGTTGTATCATTGATACCTCCCTGTGTGTGTGTGTGTGTGTGTGTATATGTGTGTGGGTATAATGTAAATATGTATGTGTAATTGGCTAGTAGATAGTTTTATGTTCTTCAATGGTATCTATGTATATTGCATGTATTAATAGCTTTGACACCATATATAGAGTAAACGACTTCAATATTTAAATAATTTGTTTTTGTTTTTTATGTTTGGACTTCTTTGGAAGGCTTTCTTCTTTCTTCTATTGCATTATATTTAACATATGACCGGTAGTTTCTGATATCGCAAGAGGGCATTCATATTTTAGTATTTCAAATATTATGAAATCGTATATACTTTCGTTCAATCATAATTATAATGAGCAATTGTAGCCTATGCATATATTAACATATAACGTTTAAACACTAAAAGGTGTGTGCTAAAAAACCTACCTACAGACTGTCTGGTTCGCTTCTATCAGACAAAGCATCTATTTTGACAACACAGCAGACAATAAATCTCAATGGAGCGCTTTCTTTCAACTGTACATTAATCAATTGAACGAAATTGAAAGCGACGACAAGCCATTATTTATTCAATATTAACCACGTGTTATTTCTGCGCTGACTTGACGATGATGTTAATGGACTAGTTGACCGAATCGTATCGCGAGTGCATCTATAATTTAGAGCATGTTTAATAGATTATCGATATATCTTTATATCGATATCGACTTAACCATGCGATTATATAATAGAGGAGTATCTTATAAGTCCGTCAGTATTCATACTCGTAAAAAGTACCGTGTCCCCGAGTGGGGTTTGGGGCAGATGATATACATCTGTTACAATGACCGATTTTCTTTATGGACAAGTAGGTGGCCTTCTGTGTCCTGCCAGACCAAGGCATTTTATTTGTGAGTTCTCTGCGTGAATCAAACCCAAAGCCCCTTGGTCGTACGCTCACGCGTTAACCACTGTACCAAAGAGGCAGTTTTCATACTCATAATGATTCTGTAATGAATAAGGAAGCAAACAATAAAGTATACCAAGGAAGGGGATTTGATTTTATTATATTTGTTTGCAAGTTGATTTTTTTTACTCCTTCACGTGAAAACAGCTTATCTGTATTAAATTTGGTACCGACATAGATTATAGTCTGGATAAGCACATAGACTACTTTTCGTCCGGATACCTCGCGAGTGACGCGGGTTACAGCCAGTATTCTGGTCATCATACGTAGTAACGCCACGAACCCCACAAAAAGCATCTAATAGTAGGGGAGTATTCGAATGCAAAACGTGACCGATCCATTGGTTGTGAGATATCTCACTTGCATTGTAATCATCTTGTACGTTTAACGATTTCACTAGACACGCCTTCGATTACTCTGATGACGTACCGATTTATAGAATAACCCGGTTTTGTTTAGTTGGATCAGCTCTCTAGTGGATCAAATAATAAATAAGGCGAAATGTTCAAAATATTATGCTAGAGAGTTGAGTTGTCTTCGATCGAAAATACTAGAATGAATTGTTATAAATTGAATTTCTGGACATATTTCTGGTAAAGACGAGTGATTGACTGATAATCAGGTCTGGATGAGCCACGTATGATGAACTAGCTGCGCCCCGCGGTTTCACCCGCGTAAGTCCGTATTCCGTAGGAATATCGGGATATAAAGTTGTCTATATGTTATTCCAGTTGTCCAGCTGTCCAGGTACCAAATTTCATTGCAATCGGTTCAGTAGTTTGTGTGTGAAAGAGCAACAAACACACACACATCCTGAGAAATTTTGAAAGAATAGAAAAAATTTGATCACGAGGCAGGATTCAAAATTTCTCATTTATAAAGCATTTCAATGCTATAAAACTAAAAATTAAACACACACATCCTTACAAACTTTCGCATTTATAATATTAGTAGGATTTAACTTAATACATGAGTAAAACATTTAAAACAAATATCTACAAAGCTCAAGGAACTATGAACAATGCAAGTACATTGAACAAATATGTAAGAGATATTTACTTTTCGCAACTAAACCTTGTACCACGAAAATATCAGTTACTTGAAATAGTACCTACAATCCGAACATCCTTACAAACATTCGCATTTATAATATTAGCAAGATAGTAGGAAGGATAATACTAGAACTAACTACCACAATGAGGAATTAATAAACTTGAGAGAGCGAATGCTATAAACTTCTTGGGAGGTCACAGTATATTTTTTGTTTTCATAGATATCATAAAAAAAGAAACAACTCAGTCGCCCTGGATTTGGCAACGGGATTCAACAGCTCATTTGACTTTTGCCACTAACTAAATATACTGCACAGCTAACTATCTTCACCATCCCTAGAACTTTCTAGACCAAAGTATCAGATCGCAACGGCAGATTGACAAACGGACAGAAAAACATTGAGATGCCGTGTCGATCGAGATACAGTGAAAGTAAAGGCATACATAATAGAATTCCTGACATATTTCGGCATGATAAGATTTATGTATGCTATTGTCTATGGAGAAAACGGTAACTAAGTTACGGCATTTCTCTTTGATTAGAATGTAAATTCATTAAGAGCTTTCATGTGATCTTGGGGCAGGAAACAAATAATACAAGCGGTGTGTTAAATACAATATCATGTTGATATATGAAAGTGAATACTTACAAGAGATTAATTAAAATAATTTCATGAGTTTATTTTAATTTCCCTAGCGTTTATTAAAATGTTCTATTGTAGAAACAGTTTTTGGGAAATGTTTAAAGAATAAACAGTCCCTTATATTAAGCTTTACATTATATGAAAAAAAAAAACGTTATTCCGTACTCTAATATATCTACACTAATATTATAAAAAGGAAGAATTTGTATTTTTGTTTGTTTGTATGTAATGGAAAAACTCAAAAACTACTAGACCGATTTTTAATTCTTTTTTTTCAAATTCAATTTCTCAAAAGCTGCAACTTCACCGAGTAACATAGGCTATATATGTACCACGGGCGAAGCCGGGGCGAACAGCTATATTAGTTATAACATAATGCATATTTTGAAAAAAAAAAAATAATTCGTCAACTATACTATAAATTATGATTAGTCTTCAATATAATTCATAACTAACTGCAAAACAACCATCATCATTTGCGTTTAACACAATAAAATATTCACAAAAACCAAAAACGTATCATTTAGTATCAATTATTAGCAAATCTAAGCCGCAGACCTTGGTGCATAGACAGGCATTGTACCGCTGCAACCATCACCTGTTATCTAAAGTCTAGACTGTCTTTGTTCTATCGGCTACTGTTTTAAAAGATCTAGGACATTAGATGTGCCAGGGTACAGATAGCATCGTAATGGAACTGGTGTGACTTGTATGTCACAATAAAGACCGTTTATGAGTGAGTGGTTTGTGCCCGCGGTTTTGTTTATAGTGAGTAGGTACCTAACCTAACTTTATTTTGCACTGAGACTATACCTCTGTAATAAAAATCTAGGTACTTGTTTAAATCTTCTATGATTTATCCTGCAGATGGATAAAACGCAATTATATCATCTAATTATTTATATTAACATTCAAATCCAAAATCTTCGTAAGCCTTAAAAGGATATAAACGTGCTGTTAGCAAGATTATTTTGATTTATTTAATTGCGTGATTCGCAGACTTAAACCTATAATTACAGTAATTATTATAAATTTAACGACTTGCAAGGTTAGGAGCATAATTATGCAATGAGTTTTTTGCATATAAATGTTTTAATTGAGTGCCCTCGAAACATCGTATTTACATTAAAATGACTTAATATTAAGTGAGAACATATTATTTGCTTTTGATTTCATTTCTAGGCTGTTCGGTACAACGTGAATATGTATATTATTGTTTTTAAAAAATTAAAAAGTACAAGCAATTTCCCGCGCTTTTTTCAAATTGTTTTTTCTAACATAAAGCTGTCTGTTCATAAACCGACGTTGGACGAGTGTGATCTACAGCACTTTCATTCGCGACTAGAGTAGATACAGTCACGACGTGGAAAAGTTGTTTTGGGGATTTATGGCGGACCGTGAGTGACAGTCGCGGCATTGGTGATCGAGATATATTTTTATGACTCTTAAAATGTACTGGGCCATAATACCTTATTAAAAAAATAGAATAAAACTATAAAAAGATTGTGAACAATTTTTATAATTTTCTGGAACCAATTAAAAAAAAATGTTATAATGCATGTAAACCTATAGCTCCCGTTGTTGTTAGATTTAGTGAATCAAACAAATCAATCACAACAACTCTATTTAGACACAATATTTCCGTGTACTATAACACTAAACCTAGTTATTTTTTTGGTAATTTAAAAATTTTCTTATCTTGTGCCAACCCTATCTCCGCGACAGCCCTACAGACACAAACAAGGAGCTCCATCCCTTTCTGGAATGTTCTACATTCAGAAGTAACATTCCGTGTACTAACGCTACTTAATGAGGCAAAAACAAGACAGCTATGTTACGCAAATGTACCGCTTCTAGAGGTTGAGTGAGCTTTAAATAGTTCCTAACATATCTCTATTCATCACTAGCGGTCCGCCCCGGCGTCGCCCGTGGTACATAGCTCTCAGATATCACGTACTTATCCATCGGTGAATGAATTTTTTAAATCGGTCTAGTTATTTAGCCTCACTAGCGCGTTCGCTGTTGGTGATTAAAATATTAATATAATTAGTTCAAATATAAGTAACACATGAACTTTAATCTAATATATAAAATTCTCGTGTCACAGTTTTCGTTGCCGTACTCCTCCGAAACGGCTTGACCGATTTTGATGAAATTTTTTGTGCTTATCCGATATCTATGAGAATCGGCCAACATCTATTTTTCATCCCCCTAAATGATAAGAGTAAGGCAGAACAGCGTTTGCCGGGTGCAGCTAGTATGTGTTATATTAATGTACACAGAATAAAAGAAAATACCGTAATATTTATTGTGATGATACTAGAGTATAGTACTAAAGGATGCTATGTTTATACCAGTATCATATATGCTACTTATTTATTCCTTTAAACACTGCGTGGTAACCGTATAGAAAGTCAATGCCAATGTTCCAGAAAGTACTACATTGTTTTAATCCGATCCTGTCCTTCTGCCTGAACGTACATCATAGAAAAATAAAACAGTTGCAAACTTCAATAAAAACCAACCAGTGGATCCCAATAAGGCACTTGTGCTCGGCCATGTACCTTCTAACGACCATTCATTACATCTTAGATAACGCATCTTAGTATCGTGCGTAGTTTTAATGGGATTTAAACCACAAATCTATTCGACTTTACTTTGATTTAGCTTTTAAGAATAAACATACTATACGTTAAACAACAATATCTTTAAGAACTTTAATTCGTTTATAGTCACAGATTAGTAATTCATATTTTAAAATAGTCTAATCGTTAGAATACGGGCACTGGCTGGATAGAAAATAAGGCATCCGACATTAATAAAAGTGTAATACTTTATGAAACCATCATTCAAAGAGTAATAATTCAATAATAATTTAATCTTAACTTATCTATAGACACCTATTTAATTAACAAAGCATGTCACCATGTATATATCTACATTCACTGCTTGAAAAACTTTTATTTAATTTGTAAGATATATTTGATATCTAAAAAAGGTTAACGCTAATTGTATGATTTATCTCATATCCAATTATAGTAGTTATAATTAATAATTATTTTTTGTAATAAAACCAATCTGTTTCTTTAACCTTGTTTATTTACGAAATAAAACATTCAAATAACATATATACAAAGTATTAAATACAAAATATTCGTTCAAATATTGTAGATATATCTAGAAAATACATTTTTTCACCAATAAAGCAGGTTAATTTATTACTTACTAGCTGCGCCCCGTGGTTTCACCCGCGTTAGTCCGTATTCCGTAGGAATATCTGGATTAAAAGTTGCCTATATGTTATTCCAGTTGTCCAGCTATCTACGTACCAAATTTCATTGCAATCGGTTCAGTAGTTTATGCGTAAAAGCGTAACAAACACACACACACATCCTTGCAAACTTTCGCATTTATAATATTAGTAGGATTTAACTTTGTACATGAGTAAATGAAAAACATTTAAAACAAATATCTACAAAGCTCAAGGGACTATGAACGATGCAAGTACATTGAACAAATATGTAAGAGATATTTACTTTTCGCAACTAAACCTTGTACCACGAAAATACCAGTTACTTGAAACAGTGCCTATGATAGAAATGCTCTATATACATTGCTGCGTCTATCAGGAATCTCCGAACTTTGGTTTCTAATGTTTTCTAAACGTATTGAGTAATGTAAGGTTTAATTTGTTACGTTGGTTATACAAGCTGGACCTTCCGGTTTTACACACATAGTATCTGATGTTATATAGCCTAAAGCCTTCTTCAATAAATGGTCTATCTAACACTGAAAGAATTTTTTAAATCGGACCAATATTTCGTGAGATTAGCGCGTTCAACCAAACAAACAAAATCTTCAGCTTATTAGTATAAATACGTTACGACAAGACATCGAATGTTCTACGTCTATTATAAAAGTTACATTAGAATAAACTTGTAGTAAATAATTAAACCTTTTTCAATTTGATCGCCTCCTTGGTACAGTGGTTAACGCGTCAGCGTGGAACCGAGGGGTCCTGGGTTCGATTCCCGTTGATATCGTAGTGGATGTGTATCATCTGCCCCATACCCCAGTAGGGGACTTCACTTTTGAATAATAAAAAAATTGTTCAACGAAACATCAGTAGAAAAGCGATTTCCCACATGTATTTACATCCACAATATATCTCCCGACGGGCCGTTAGCAAAAATAATGGATATTACATTTAATCACTTCCTGCGAGATGAATTAAAACATTGTACATGCAATAAGTTACTCCAATAGTGCTGTTAATGTCTACTTCATTATTTATCTACCATTTCCATTATCTATCCATGTATACGTATACCTGAAAGACAGTTGGCGCTATAGTATTTTCTTGTGTTTGATTTTACGCGAGTATTAAACATTTAGAAATTAAAGAGTTTTTAACGGATTTTAAACGCGATTTATTCATTATATAATTAACCCGACGTTTCGAACACTTTACAGCGAGCGTGGTCTCGGGGAGACTGGTCTGTTCGAAACGTCGGGTTAATAATATAATGAAAGAATCGCGTTTAAAATCCGTTATAAAGTTTTTAATTTCTAAAAATTGGCGCTATGTTCAAATATTTTATCTACGTTCCAAAACTATCTAGAAGGTTCTCAATGCGTGGCGTTTTTATTTTGTTTTACCTAGATATAGACTATAAACAAATCGAGAATTAAATCTTATATCATCATATCTACACTAATATTATATAGAGGAAGAATTTTTGTTTGTTTGTTTGTGATTGATAAACTGCAAAGCAACTGGACCGATTTTAAGAATTCTTTCACCATTAGGAAGCTTTAACTTTTTTTTTATATTGGGAAAATCAGGAAGTTTCATCTTCACTGGGTGGCATAGGCTATATATGTACCACGGGCGAAGCCGAGGCGAAGAGCTAGTTATGAATATAATAGTAGTTATATTTGGCGTACATTTTATATTTTCGTCTATACATAATTACATACTGTATATTTAAGAATGTAGGTAATTACGGAAATGCATTTACATGCTAGCACATTTTTATAGTCGGTTAAATCTTTATCTACCATCGGAAGCGTATAATCCATGTAATAAATATTATCGATGCTTATGTGTGAAGGCACCGCGTTTTGATAACAAAAGTAAACAGTGTGAGGTTTTTTATCATTATTCAAATATAAGGTTTTATTAATTATTTCCGATATACAGACAGCGCTTCAATGTTAAGAACAAAGAAAGTAAACAATATAATAAGTTGTGTTTCTATGTATTGCTATATTGTTAAACTAGCTGCGCCCCGCGGTTTCACCTGCGTAAGTCCGTATCTCGTAGGAATATTGGGATAAAAAGTTATATGTTATTCCAGTTGTCCAGCTGTCTAATTGTTAAACTAGCTGCGCCCCGCGGTTTCACCTGCGTAAATCCGTATCTCGTAGGAATATCGGGATAAAAATTTACCAAATTTCATTGCAATCCGTTCAGTAGTTTTTGCGTGAAAGAGCAACAAACTCACACACATTCTTGCAAATTACACTGGCATTATTTGGGTTAAGTGTTGAACGACAGTTTGGCATTACAAGACGAGTAGGATCTTGTAGTCCCAGCTTATAATTATCTTTCATATTTTTAACCAATTCGCCGTATTTTCTCATAAATGTATTTATTTCTAAAATGTATAAACCAGTGAATGTTAAAAGTGGGTGCTTTTAAAATAATGGTCGACATGATACTAAGGGATATTGCACAGAGCACTTAAACACCTTTTATATGCCAAAAATACATTTGTTTTAAATACGAAGATATTTATTCTGATCAAATCCGAGAGAAAGAAAACTTATTTATTTTTTAATTTCACATGCAACAAAGGTAAATCATATTCGTTAATTTTTCTGTATCAAATCATTCAACTGAAAAACAAAATGTAAAATTTGAACTCGGTCTTATAACGTTTCCCATTATTAATTAGATTTTCATATATATTTTTCTTTATATTTATCACACGAACAAACCTTTAAAAATTACACAGACACGATGTTATTGTGAAGAGAAAATATAACAAAGATGTTTATGTCTTTTTGCATACTCTGATTAAATATAATAATAATAAATATACATCCTCTATCAATATACGAATCAATTATAGTAGCATTTTTAAGGCTTCGGAGATAGTATCTAAGGTTGAAGAACATAAATTAAGGTGTTAACAAGTTAATTCTGTTATCTTCTGATTTATAGAGAAAACTTCCTAACGCTATCCATGAAATTTGGATTTATTGCTTTAATAAAGCAATTATTGGAATCATTATTATTTATAGGTAACCGTTGCTCACGATTATATTATTCAACTATTGATTAGACTCGTAAAACGGCCTTAGATTTTACAAATATGTGAGAACTGAGATCGTATGGAATAGTGCTCATAACTCATATTTAGAGCGTCAATATTTCAATTTCCCTCGAGATACGGATTTAACTACTGATTTTTCATGATTTACTGTTATGTTATTTTTTGCGTGTGTTGAAATCAATTGTTTATTGATTCTACTGTTAATATTACCTATATAATTGTTGCTATCCTCTGAATCTCAATAAATAGGTATTTTAACATTAATTCATTATAATTAACAATGAGGTTTTTCTTTGTATTGCCATTTAAACAGGGTTTAGTATTACCTACTTAAACTAAATGCATGTATTAATAAAGCTGAAGCGCTTTTTTTACTTGAACGCGGTCATCTCATGAACTGGGCCAATGCGGATGAAATTTTATACAGACAGGTTCCCGAGAAAGGACAAAGAATGGTTTTTGTCCCGGAAATCCCAGGATAGCGGGTATCGTGCGGGAACAACCACGGGACTGTCTAAGGTTTCCTTTGATTACGTGAGCGAAGCCGCGGGCGAAGAGTTATACATAAATTAACGATCAAATACAGCTGTTATCCTATTTTTACCCGTCAAAACGCCAATTTAAAGCGATCCATAATTAATTATATAATTTATCTCACTGAGTTATCAATATTCGCAATTAACTTTTATTCCAAATGTTACTGATATGAAACACGAAGGATGTGATTAAGTGGAATATTAATACAGATTGCGAATTAAATATTATAATTTTAACGAGTTTTTTTATTTATAGTTGTTTGTACTCAGACATTCTGGAATTTCCTCTAAGACAAATTGGGATGCTTTGATTTATATTTTAAGTTTATTTATTACATTAGCCGGGGGTCATAACATCGTCCATTTGAAAGATATAATTAGTGTTACTATTTATTCCAACTGTGTATTTACAGGATTATCTTAAAGTATAATTATTTTTAACTGCAACCTAAACCAACTTTCTGAAGCTTTCAATCAAAAAGAGAATCATAGCAATCAGTTCACCTAGTTATAAGTTTTTAGATAACAAACACACAAAAAAGAGCAATCGAGAACCGCCTCCTTTTTTGAAGTCCGTTAAAAAGTATAATAAACGGAATTTGTGTTTGGAAATATATATATTTTTTTGTTGTCATCGGTAATGGGGTAAGGACCCGCTTCCTTTTCCTTTTCCTCACTCTTCCCAGCCCATTTCGTCCCTCCTGCCGTCAATCCTTTCCTTATCCCTTACCCAATAAAGCAGGCACGCATTCGCAGAGTCACGATCTCTGCGAATATTCATGGGCGGTGGTGATTGTGACCTTCAAGCGATCCACCAGCACAGTTGCTTGCTACCTTAAAAAAATTAATGCTATAGTACAGAAATTACTTATCATTTCAATACGGATATCATCGCATCATCAATCCAGTTGCTCTACAAATACATTAGTTATATAACCAATAAAATGACATTAAATCATTGCATGCAAATAGGCCGCACATCTATTGTGCAATGCCATTTTGATCAACATAGTTATGGGCAGAGCAATTTGCTCGACGTCACATGCATATCGTTATATTGTTTCGACCTTCTCGTGTGTAATTTATGAATATAATGGTCGGTTATTTTTTATATTGAAGAGATCTTGTAGTGTGTTTTTATTTTTTACAAACTGCGCCCCGCGGTTTCACCCGCGTAAGTCCGTATCCCCTAGGAATATAGGGATAAAAAGTTGGCTATATGTTATTCCAGTTGTCCAGCTGTCTGCGTACCAAATTTCATTGCAATCGGTTCAGTAGTTATTGCGTGAAAGAGAAACAGACACACACACACACACACACACACACATTTTTACAAACTTTCGTATTTATAATAATAGTAGGATAGTATATTTTATAAATAATTCGTAAGTAAATGTAATGAGTATAATGTACTAATAACTGTATCTTGCAATAGAATGAAAGTGCACACTATGAATGAAACGTCAAAGTCAGCAAAAATGACAAAAACAAAACAGAGGGAAATGTAGACGGCATAAATCCTTCCTTTATATGAAAGATTAAATTCTGCGGATAACACACATCCTTATACTTTCTATTAAAGTTTTTTTAAGCAATTACAGACAAATAAATGACGACAACTAATTCATTGGTATAACAACCCATTATTGGTATGAATTGGTGACATCATGGTCAATGGAACGAAGTTTTCAATCAACGTTCAGATATAGATATCTACTAGATACACATTCTGTCTCGTTGAAAGGAGAGTTCGAGAAATCTTAGTTAATTCAGGCTACCTTACTGCTTTGATCATACTGGCTAGTATCCCGTGGCATAATTCGCAAGTGCACAAAAGTATAACTCACATTAGCAGATAAACAAATTATATTTTTCGAGTTTCACTAATTCTCTTAAACCAGTACTCAAAAAATCCTATATACTTGTGTAATCGCAGTAATTACTTCGATACTTTACGATGCGCGTGGGCAGCTATGGCGTTCGAATCGAGGATGCTCTAAACGAGATATGTGGCATGGAATTTGAAGCACTCTATTTGATGATATTTACGATAAGGCGTACACATTGTGGGTATTTATTCGACAAATTGACACAATTTTGTAAATTGTTTCATGTTCTGGTTCTATACGAGTATGTATTTTATTATAACCATCTAAACTTGCGGATAATATGAATATCATTGAGCATCTTGGGACCTATTAATATCGGCGTACATGGAGAAAATTCAGATCTATAAGTTTTTTTTATAGAATATATCGTTAATATTGTGTGCTACGTACATTATGCGAAATATTCTGTATGTTGTATGTCATGTTTTTAAATCTTAATATATGTAACTATCACACAGTATCACATTTCGCCTTAATTATATTTATAGCTGCGCCCCACGATTCATCCGCGTAAGTCTGTATCCCGGTTGAATCTCTGATCTGAATATCGGGATAAAAGTTGTCAATATTTTATTCCATTTGTCCAGCTATCTGCGCTCGAAATTTCTTTGCAATCGATTCAGTACTTTTTGCGTGAAAGAGTAAAAAACATACACATCCTCACAAACTTTCGTATTTATAATATTAGTAGGATTAGATACACTCGTGGAACTGGGGAATTTAATTACAAACTAAGCTAAAGTACGTGACTGCAAGTTTACTTATGTCGTGTAGAGATATAGTGACAAGACAAACTGTAACGGTAAGCTAGCAAATAAAACGTAAGTCAGACGTAGATATTGCTCTATGAAGAAGAAGGGACAAAATATTAGTATATAACTAGTCAATCTCCTTCGCACAATTAATAGGGAATGTATGTTAAGGAATATAAACATTTATAATGATACTAGCTGCACCCGGCAAACGCTGTTCTGCCTTACTCTTATCGTTTAGTGGTATGAAAAATAGATGTTAGCCGATTCTCAGACCTACCCAATATGCTTACCAAATTTCAGAGGAATCGGTCAAGCCGTTTCGGAGGAGTATAGAGACTAACATTGTGACACGAGAATTTTATATATAAGATAACATCACTACGACCAGCCGTTTTATCTTAACTTAACGTCAAACATTTATTTATCCAACTACACTTTAAGAAGTGTCGGATTTATCAAAATGCGAAACTATGAAGGTTCGGAAAGCAGTTTATACAAAGAGCCAGCAAGTAACTCTGTAGTATGAATTAGTATCGAAATCATGATTCGACTATAAATTATCCGCTAACACTCCATTTTTAACTCGCACCTCACAGTATTGTTAAATACACTATAAAAATGTCCATTCATCGGTTGTATTCCTTGAATTGATTTCGCGAGCGTATCACGGCACTATTGTTTGATATCGCAAATCTTGATATAGTACTCGGAATTGACACAATGTCATACGTGATTACTTTGAATTCTATTAAAACAGAACGTTTATTAATTTATGTGTTAGCTGTATAGGTATTGTTGGAACGCTATTGAATATGAGTTCCCAAAGTAAATGATTATATTCTACAAAAAAGATCACAGACAAAATAGTACCAAATCACAAAAATTTCTCATCTGACACAGAAAGAATCACAATTCTTCGGACGTCAGTTGAGAACCAAGCTTATTACCATCAGTTCTCCTTGAATGTATCTTTAATAATTGTATATCATGATTTGGAAAACAAATTATTATAATATTATTAACTCTCACACAGTATCACTTCGCCTTGTAATAATATACACTCATAGTGCATTTAATCATAAACAAATCTAAAGTTTACAACGTCGCTTGAATATTGACTATGGGTATCTGAATTATAAAAGCTGTACAGAAGAAGGTTTTAAGGCTAAATATTTAAATCAATCATTGGCATAGATACACCGCCATATTTTAAAATACAAAACATAATAAACACAATGAAATGAATACAATTATTTTTGCAAACGTCAAAATAATTATAAAATGTCAATGTACCGTTCCGCCATTTTGAATTTGATAGTCATAGACTTCGAAATACAGTTAATCTTTATTTCAATTTAAATACAAATAAACCTAATCATGGCATCGAATTAGAGAAAGTGGGTTTTTTATAATGGCAACCTAATGAAATGGCAAAAGAATCGAGCGTATATCGTATTTTCTGCAATCATTTTTTGTTCTGTTTTTTTCGCCAATAAATTGACTATGATAGCGTTTTTGCAATAGCTTGCGTAAATTATCTTTGATGTGGGATATAATGAATTCTTTTTGGTTATTATAAATTCATTGATGGACAGCTTCTAAAATGGAATTGTACTCATGTTTCTTCGGGTTAACCTTCTCACTAGTGCGAGTAAAGTACATATTATTTGCAACCCCCACGCAAAACTAGGAGTGTCATAATTTTGACATCGATGTCTGTTTGACTGTGACAGCGTAAATTCTCTGAACGGATGTGGTGTTTTGTCATTTGAAATCCAATTTTCTTGCGTTGGTAGCTATATTTAAAGAAAATTGTGCAACACACGTCGGATTAAATATATTTCACTCCCTCATTATGGTCCAATGAAATGGGGAAAAGGCTTGCCTGTAAAATAAACTATGTAAAATTAAAAAGTCAAGTTGGCCAACTACACAAATGTGGTTGTTTTTTTTTTTTTAATTTAAATTTAATAAGTTACATTATTCATAGTCTCACGATTAAAAAGGTTTGTATTTTTTATTTATGTTTAATATGTATTAGTTATCAAACCAATCCAGACTTACCTATTAGATAGAAAATCATTGAAGCAAATACAAATAAAAATAAAATAGCTCCTAAATCTATCCATAATTTAGTGAGCCATTAAAAATAAATTTCTTCTTGTTTTGAATATCTTAACGAAGGGTTCCGATATTAGTTTTGGTCATTAACAAATGATTTATGACTAGTGGTACTCTGGCAACAAATTACTTTATAGGGTAATTTATTAGACGAATTCCTTGATAGCATGTTTATGTTGTTTCTTAAATTACCGATGCTACAATTTAAGAGCATGAAAGTTGATGTATTGAGGTGTTAATGTCTTTTTTAGAGCTTTATGAGTGTTAATGTTGTTGTGATGGTAAGACTTAAATATCTCCGTAGAAATTGTGTCCTTTGACACAAGAATCATATAAGCCCATATAATTATATGTTCCCACTGTTAGGACACCTAAGAGGGTTCAGGCCATAATCCACCACGCTGGCCAAGTGCGGGATGGCAGATGTCACATGTCGTCGAACTTTTGATTCTTGGACATGCCGGTTTCCTCACGATGTTTTCCTTCCCCGCTTTAAGCAGTGGTGATGTTATCCACATGTGCAGATAAATTGAAACATCAATTTATTTCCTGCACGCTCGCCCGGTCTCGAACCCCGACTTGTCGATTTTGAAGTCCGAGGTTCTCGCCACTGAGCCACTATCACACAAGCGATCAACTTTAAATACTATCACATTTTATCTATTATATTCTGCACATCAATAAGTTGATCGCATCGTGTTAATCGGATTTCATTAAAGAATGCCAACACATCACCGCGTTGGCGCCTGTGAGTCATATATCCTTTATTAAGCTTATATGCAATGGACAATGCCCGATTATCGAATGCCGTAAGAATAGGCACCAATCTCATACAGTTATGGAAACATTATAAAAGGAAATGGCAATAACGCACGTTTATATTGCATAAAACTTCCACGCATAGTAGATTTTATTTGGCGTACGACCGCCTTTGTAATTAGTTAAATTTGTTTTAAAATTATGATATTCGAAATAGGCGTTTTGAAACCTCGATGTGGATAAATTTTCCACTGATATTAGAAATATATTAAGTTTTTTTATATTGAATAAAAAATGGTAGGTATTTAGTGTGCACCGAACATGAGATTTAGACTAAGGGTGTTCATTCATAGATTTAATTTAACTTTTACTCGTAGTAACCTTTTTCATATCAACACACTAGCGGTCCGTCCGCGCCTCGCCCGGGGCACATATATAGCATAGGGATCATGTATATAAACGATACAGGAAATTTGAAATTAGTCCAACAGTTTCTGAGATTCGCTCGTACGAACAAAATCTTCAGCTTTATTAATACGCCTTTATTTGCTTCACCTCAGTTTGTGTATAACCGACTCATTTAGACTCGATTGTGAGCCGCTTTGAAAGGACGAGGAAGGATTTAATTCAAACTTTGTATCCTTAATTGGTTTGTTGACAATAAAATGATTTCATGATTTCTGTTTTGATTAGAATCGCCAGTATATGAGCAAGTGAGAGAATTTTGTTGATTCTGTTGTTTAGGCGTGTTTCTTACTATTTTTAACCTAAGTATATCCTACTATCCTATCCTACTAATATTATAAATGTGAAAGTTTGTAAGGATTTGTGTGTGTTTGTTGCTCTTTCACGCAAAAACTACTGAACCGATTGCAATAAAATTTGGTACGTAGATAGCTGGACAACTGGAATATCATATAGGCAACTTTTTATCCCGATGTTCCTACGGGATACGGACTTATAAGGGTGAAACAGCGGGGCACAGCTAGTTAATCATATATTTAGTATAGACACGTACTTACTTCTTCCAGGCCCTTACTCGCAAATGGTATGATATCACACGTTTATCGCAATAAGAAACCACCACCACATAACAATACTGTACTGAATAAAACCTCATGCTGCTTTTTTTATTTACGCGTCGATTATTGCTAATGAAGTGCAACATAAAATGTTTATTTTATTGCCCTTTTACTTGATGCGAATTAAAAGCGATATAAGTTCCGTTTTACACATATTTGGTGGTTTCTTTTCGAATTCATTGCAACAAAGAAAAACAACGTTGGGTTTTTTGTTGCATAGAAAGTTCTCAATATAATAGTTTCAATTCTCATACTTTTAAAATTGTTGCAAAATATGTTTTTAACCGAAATTAAGTGTATATAATGCGTCGTTTTTTTTTAAATTAGTACAATTATATTTTTTTAACTAAAGCCTGTGTCAGTTGCATCTGTGTGAAGAATAATGGTACCCTCACACTCCTGGTAAATTAAAGTTTTTTTTTCCTATTTAAATAACATAAATAATACCCAGGTAACAAAAACAAGGAAAATACGATCGCGGCGCAATTAATGTCAGATATTGACACAAATTATGCCACACACACATACACACACAACACGGACACAATTGAAAGAAAATGAGCTAGAATTACGCGAAACTAAAAAATGGGGTCAACAGACAGTAGTTAGGCCCGCGGGTGTGTTCCACTTGACGTATAGATTACACTCCACCGTGCTTGTAAGTATGCATTGCCAAACGAATTGAAATACTCGGATCCTGTGATTATTTCGTGATCGAGAAAATACTCTGAGTTATATATCCATGTAAATAGTTCTCTATAAGCATATTGGTGGCCCACGTAACCTCGTCTCTGAAAAGCGATGTTTTTTTCTATGCTTGCAACAATTTTAGTAAGGCTTTTTGTTCATATATTAGAATATTTGTAGTTACAATGAGTTTTTCTATTCAAAATAATAGAATAATCCACTATATTTACTTACTTTTACCAACTAATACAATGACAGTTTTTTATAGCCTTACATAAATAAAATGACATAAATAAAGCCACAAGGATCCCTCGAGAACATTCCAGAATCATCGAGAATTTAAATTACAAAATTACACAAGCTATTCATTTAGTGTTCTCTCATATGTTTGCCCAGGTGAGGCGCTTACACCCCTCCCAATGCATTATCCTCGTACAGGACTTAAGCATCACTAGCCCGTGTGATTAGGATTATAATCCTTTGTATAGTTTTTGTTTTGTATGTTATTTAGACAACAGGTTAACGGGAGACGAGACATGATCGCTTATCGAGAGTCGTGTTAGACATACTTTAGTCTGCTTTTACGTATAATTCTGTATATATTTTTATTCCTTTTGCAATTAACTGAAGTCTGCGATTTTAGCATCTTAGTTTGCGGATAATTACTTGAGGCAAAGAGATGTTGAAATAAGTTAAATTGAAAAACTTTTAAATTTGTCTTATTCTGTTCCGTGTAACTTTTATCAATAATTATGAAATTATCAAATGCCATCTATTTCTAATAAATCTAATAAACGCTCTCAGTAATAGCTAAAACTATTAATTGTATATTATAATTATTCTTTAGCATTTCTCTAAGCAACCACATGGCCCTATAAATACAAATTATGAACTCTTATATGGTACCATTTCTAATGAACATTAAGTCTAAATATAACAAATAGTTCACCATATTTAGTGTAACGATTGAAGCCAGAATTTTCGAGCACCAGAAATAACTTCAAAGATCGTAATTAAGTATGATTAATATCCCACCATTAACAGTTATGCGCCGGTGATAATTCTTTGAGAAAATAAAAATTATCGTTTGACAGAACGATCTCTAAATCACGAAGTACTGTCATCTACAAAAGTTCAATTCTAACTTATAAAAAGACAGTTTAATCAACTGATTCGAATTGATTGTCAGAAAAATACTATTATTAACTTTAAAACTACCTTATCAAAATCTTTATTAAATATACTCAACTCCATTAAAATAAACTATAAATATGACAAACATTATACAATTTACAATGTCCAAAGTTAACCAAAACCATGTAACTTCTCAATCAGCTGTTTGCTCGGCACAATGGCTGCACGCGTCTGTACAATCTGAACAGGTTCAAGCTATATATAGACAATTTTTTTACTCTTTGCAACGTCTGCGACTCACTTATTTCAGTCTGCAGATGTCTGCACTAGCTTATTATAATACGCTAACATTCCACGCACATACAGTTTATTGAATATGAAGATAAAATAATTATACTCGTAATTTACCCGGCAAATAATGGATCGGCGATACATAGTTTTGGAATGTTTACCATTTCATATTTTAATCAGGTGTATTTGATAAAGATGAATTGTCATTTCACTTCTGTTTATATACCTTATATTTATCAGCTTATTTTCCACTTCGGTTCCTCGCAAATAACCGGATAAAATACAGGGCTTCAAGTCGAAATCTACGTAACGATTACCTGTTTCTATAACTACTAGCTGCGTCCCGCGGTTTCACCCACGTAAGTCCCTATCCCGTAAGAATATCGGGATAAAAAGTTACCTATGTGTAATTTCAGTTGTCCAGCTGTCTACGTACCAAATTTCATTGCAATCGGTTCAGTAGTTTTTGCGTGAAAGAGCAACAAACACACACACATCCTTACAAACTTTCGCATTTATAATATTGGCAGGATTAGTAGGATTTAAATTTAGAAATGAAATATTCCTAAACTCAAGCTTATTATTGACTAATTATGATTTTGTGTTGTTTCAGGTAATGCACATTTCATCTCACAAAATTTCTTCTAAAACACCAACTTAGAGGTTTGAGCATTAAGGTTTCAATAAAATTTGGCGCATCGTTAATTCCCAGTATAACATTTTGTTCCAATAACTAGAAACTGATTGATACCCACATTCTTTCTTTTTAATTTAGTGGAATAAATAATGGAAAAATATAAAATATATATACAAATGAAAAGCATGATAATCACTAGGTGGTCGAACTACTTATGATGTAAACATTCAATTAATTGTTTTTAAACAGTTTAATGATTGTTTTTAAACAGTTATTATAAAAGTATTATCGTCTTAAGACCTTCATTACATAAAAACCATAACTTGTCCATCGTTCACCGAAAGCTCATTGATTTTAATGGCAGTTTGACAGTCTCATCGAATCGCAAACGAGAGAATAAAATCTTAAATTGAATCTCTCCATAATTGCACGTGTCAGAGTTTTTTCCGGACTATAGAGGTTTTTAAATAAATATTGAATGTTACAAGCGAGGCGACACCTATATGGTAATTTGATAGTAATTGTTAACCTTTTATGTTTGTGCATATTTTTTGGAAATTCACTCCCGTATGCTGTAGATGGTATTATATATGATATTTTTTATTAGCCTTTTTTATATTTGCTTGCTTGTGAAATGAAAACTGATTCTTGTCATAAACTTGTGTATATTTTTCCACCGACTTAAAAAAAAGCAAGCTGGTAGTAATCAGTTACTTTTCGGCAACTAAATGTTTTCTGCCTTGAGTGTTTTTAATTTCACAATAAGGAGGAGCCTATCAAGTTAACAAGTCGATTGTATATTTTTAGAGCTGGCGTCTCGGTGTCTCGATCTTACAATATGTAATCATTTAGTCCCATTTTTAACTCTGGAGTGGTCGCTCCCTCCCCCCCTCCTCAGGGATGTTGGTGACCTTCTTTGTAGAAAATTAATAATTTTCTCCGACATCGCAGTCTACACATTAATAGTGCGAATACAATCTGTGTACGCTGCATACAGGCTTACCAACTTTCAATTAAAGTGTATATTTTCATAGTATTGGTATTGAATACAAATCCTCGTTCATAATATCCATATTTCATATCACTAAACGGATAAATCAAACAAAATATAACCAATTGCATTAACTAAAGATAACTAGTTGCAAGTATTTAGTTCAAGATATTATATTCTGCATATCTAATCTAGCTAGGCTTCTGATAATACCTTAGTTTCCTTACCACCGGATTTTAATATCATTTAACATTATAAATCACCTTGATACAGTAGTTAACGCATGAGAGTAGAACCGAGAGATCCTAAGTTTGATTCCCGATGGGGTCTAAAAAAAGGTCTCGGTCGAGCAGAACACAGAAGTACCACAGGCTTGTAACGAATACTTTTATCGAATAAGAAGAAAGTAGAAGAAACCGAAAAACATCAAGTCTATATATTTATCCCATACACAACATCGGACATGGGAATTCATAATTATATGTTGAATAGATTTTACAGTCTAGGCTCAATTCTATATTAAACCATAAAATACGTTAATCAGTTCATGTACATGTACGGACTTAAGTTAAATCGACCAAAAGATTTACAACATCCGATTAAAAGTAAGTGCAAAAACTTAAAATTAAGTGTAAACCGTTTCCATTCCAGACTCTTAATTGCGTCTCATTATTGAGTTTAATAATTGCTAAAAAAACTGAACCAATTTATCCTACAATTAAATGTATATTTTCACGTCATTAACATTGAATCACGTGGCAATAAGATGAATTGGCAAGGAGTATGAAATTTGGGTTTATTTTTGCAAAACAAACAAATTACTATGTATTATTTGGTAAGTATTTTAGCTACCAGAATACTAGAATAGTTTACAGTAAACTATATTTAAAACTAACATAAATAATAGATAGAAAACCACACGCAAAATTGCTTGTGTTCTGTATTTGAACGAATCAATCCGTGTAATAATAACCAAATAATTAATTGGCCTGATTTTTCTTGAAACGCATGTCGCGTTTGCGATATTTTCACTAAGTATTAAAGTTCTAGGAATTTTTTATTTTTTTTATTTATAGTATTTGGTACAAAATAAACATAATTTCTATGTTTATTAAAGGGGAGGGAAAGGGAGAAAAAATTGCACTAGAATATTGTACAGATGTGGAATTAGGAGTTAAAAATACGTTTATTTTTTTGATTCAAACGCTATTACAAAAAATGCTTAAAATACTATTTTGACGAAATATTTTATTTACTTATTTTTAAAGGTGGGTATAAGGTTTTATTTTATATATAATTTTAACCACAAAATACTTATGTAACATGCTTACATAAGCTATAAATACATTATTCCTGCTATAATTTCGCGTTTCTCAAACCGTAGACAGACATTCAAAATGTCTACTCGTAATCGCCGTCATATCGTACACGATGACGATAAAATTATTGGTTTGTACTTTATATAATATTTATTTGTATACAGTTTAACTTGTCCTGGTGGTTTATGAAACAGACGGTTATATTTAATTGGGGATTTCTTTCGAGAATTAATTACGATGTGATGTTGAAAATATTTCAGAGTTAACACCTAGTTGTTTGGAATTTTCCTTATTGGACTCATTCAATTATGAAATTAATGTTCGTATGAATTAATAAACTGAATTGTACAATCGTCTCCGTATTCTGTCATATTCATAAAGCGATCATTTTCATATCACATACAGAGCGATTACATATGCATATGTATAATAAAAGGCTTGTTAAATAGTTAAAGATATCACAAATCGAAAACTTATATTCTTGTTTATTTTTGAGTATCCCAATGGTTAAACGGCCGTCCGTCTGTAACCAGGCCACTTGCCACTATTTACAACAAATAAAAAACGAAGTTAAGCAGTTGTGGCACAGTCATAAATTGGATGGGTGACCAAATTTTTTTGCAATTGCTCTTTAGATTATTTATAAGGAACATTTAGAGGCGCGAGTCCGACTTGATTTATTTTTAATACATACATACATAAATATAATACGCGACCTTATAAACTTTATAATATAAAG
Source organism: Zerene cesonia (assembly GCF_012273895.1). Lineage (NCBI taxonomy): Eukaryota > Metazoa > Arthropoda > Insecta > Lepidoptera > Pieridae > Zerene > Zerene cesonia. The sequence continues at coordinate 1,583,278 of NC_052119.1, read as the reverse complement.
ATACAAGGACAAAATATTTAGTAGACAATGTCCAGGTGTTATTAAAGAATAACTACTATTCATAATTTTCAATACTCAAGGCTGCGTTTCATTAAGTTTTTCTATTAATTATCTTTTGATATTTTTTGATACGCATTCATAACATTTTTTTCAAAGTACATTCCTACGAGCCAATGAATTCCAATGCATTGACAATCGCTTCGTCGCTTCAAAACGTTTTTTGAAATGTCATTAGGTACTGTCTTTTTTTTCTTTTGCGTTCGTAATATGAGAAGGATTGTCACTGGGGAATATTTTTTTAATAGGTAGAAATAAACAATCAAATCTTTCTGCTTTATTAAATATGTCTTAGTGTATTTTTTGTTTTCATAACATAGGAATATTGACAAATAAATATACACAGGAACCAAAATTTTGAGTTATAAATAATAACTACAATAATCCGTTTTTTGTGTTTAGTTACATTTTAGATATACGTGCAGGCACAATTCAATTAATTCCAATTAATCATAACGAACCTCTTACAAACGTATTTTTTGCATGTTGAAAAAACTTAAAAGCGATCAAGCTAATAAATTGCTAAGCAACGAAATATGTCCTTAAGCTTTTAATTAATTGCACCTTGAAATTGGTCTCGTTTAAATTTTTTCCGAACCTTTTCGATGACAGGTTATGCAAAGAGAGAAAATAATTAGGTATGCTCTGTGACGTGGGTTCCATTTTCAAAAAAAAAATGTTTTGTTATCTGTATAATTCATTATCTGCGAAAGATCGCGTCAATACTTTTGGTTATAAATATACATATATTCACAAGTTTCTGAACCCGTTTCGGCTCGCCAAAATATGATAGTAAAAAACTTTTATACGGTGCTTTCATATTTACGAAATAATCTTATCATCTCTATCTGTATCATCTCTAAAGCACATATTAAAAATACAATACTCACAAATAAATATTATTAGTAGCCATTTACTTTAAATCAGTTTCAATTTCCCCTAAAACCTTTTTTAGTTTATTTTAAACAATGACAGATTATGCTTTATTTTCTTTTATTTCCCTAAACTGATAGACAAAACTAGAATGAGTAACCCGCAAATTTTTAAATACGGAATCCTAAAGTCTGATTAAAAACTCTAATTTACCACACAGAGCGGCAAATATTTTCGCATAACAAATATTTTATCTGTGGATATAAATCTTGAAAACCAGCTCCAATGCTTAGTTTATTTTTTTTATTCGCAGTTTGGATTTATGGTATTAAAGCACATGTGAAATACGTCATACTTTTATAATCTTTGTAAGGAAGTAATTGTGAAAGATATAAATTTCATATTAATTTTGTAAAGATGTATGAACATTATGAATATGTGCGAAGCCACGATATGTTATTATATATAAATAAATAAAAATATAAATAATATGGGTATCAATGTTGATCTATGTATGTAATTTTAATAAAATTTAACATCCATCGTATTTCAGATATTCGCTTTCTTTCAATCACATCCTCTATCATTTAAAAAGAAAACAAAAACGGCCAGGATACTGGTGTTTTGGATACAGGATACAGATAATTAATTATTTATGCGTAAGATTACATTTAGTCTTGTTATTGTAATAGCCAAATTAAGCGTGATAAGAATTTGAATATATCCTTTTTTATCTCTTGCCTTATTCGCTTGTTCGTATGTAATTATTTCAATATGTACATATTTTACTTTTTACTCCTACATACCTACATTTTTCTCCATCTGTCTATAAAATTATTTGGTTTTTTGCTATTCACATAGTGCCAACTGCATTTATTAAAAAAGCCTGTTTTCGTATCAGATTTTCAAGCATCAATGTTATTAAAACCTGGAGTTATATAGATCTGTACCAGGCTTTATCTAAAAGCTGTATCAAATCAAGTGTAGTTACAGTAATTTGCATGTCCTTTATTTGACCATATATGGGCATCGCTAACAGCGAATCAAGTGTACAGGGGCTATAAAGAGTTAGTACAAAAACACTCGTTAGCGGCTCACATTCCAACATACTCACGGAAATATTGTTTGGTGGATATTAAAACTACTAAAAGTATGGTTTATACTAAACTAGCTTTTGCCCGTGGCGTCGCACGCGTTAAATTCGAAGTACTTTAATATGGACTTTAGATAGTTATTATACATATAAACCTTCCTCTTAAATCACTCTATCTCTTAGAAAACACCTTCAAAATCAGTGTATTTTTAAAGAAAGATATACATACTTATGGACAGACGCGGAAACCGAATTGCTTTGTACTAAAGATGAATGTACTTGACATTTAGAAAAGGCTCGATTCTTATTTATCATCATATCATATCATCATGTACAAATACACCAGTGTACGTTGAAATCCTACTAATCCTACTAATATTATAAATGCGAAAGTTTGTAAGGATGTGTGTGTGTTTGTTGCTCTGTCACGCAAAAACTAATGAACCGATTGCAATGAAATTTGGTACGTAGACAGCTGGACAACTGTAATAATGTATAGGCAACTTTTTATCCCGATGTTCCGACGGGATACGGACTTACGCGGGTGAAACCGCGGGGCGCAGCTAGTTATTAAATATAATCGTACATTGCTAGGATTGATAAGTAGTCGAAATTCGACTGCGAAAAGATAAATGCATTTGCCAAATCGAAAGCTTGTCGTACAAAAACTACAATATACCAACATAAAAGCACGATTTTTAACGGGTGCAACATGTCATTTCAAAACTATACGAGCAAAGAATAAACATATTATACGTACAAACATACCCCTCATACTTTTCTTTAAAAAACCTGAGACACCTGTATTTTTTGCTACATAACCTACAAAGCGCGAAGGCCCTCCATCACTTATATTAAATTTCAAATAGTGACACACGGACTGAATAAATCGCGCTCAACCCAGCGTATAAGTGTAACAAACATAGTGTCCGTGTGTCGTCGGTTTTTATACTGACCGTTTTTCCTGTATCATATTACAGTTTCTATGTTATATGGGACGTGTTGATTCAATTTATATCAAGATTTGCTGAGATTATGTCTTGTGGGATTTTGATAATATTTGTGAATATTTAAATGCGATTTATATCCATGCTCTGTATGCATCAGAATTTCCAGACATTTAAAAGGAAAAGAGAAATGCTCATGTATTTTTAATTGACGTAATATACTAAATAATGAAGATGTAACAAGAAAAAAGCTTTTAATGGACAGTTAGTTCTATATAAAGTGTGGCGTTCCGTATAGGACAGTTCCATAGCGTGGCGTTCCTTTATAATTTCATTTAGATGTATGAATGAAGCAAATAAAAACCAACTAATTTATTAACTTTGTAAAATCCTATGTTTTTCCACCGAATAATATACAATAAAAACTATCGACAATGCCACACGACCTCACTAATTGACTCGCTTCACAGCACATAAAAAGTGCATTACACAGATGCGCAATAACTCTGATTATATTAATATTGTCCATAGAAGCCGGAAACGTCGATCAAATAAAAAAAGAATTAATAGGAAAAGTTCTCATTACGAGTTACAAGTAACTGAAAGTCTACGCGATCGTCGCGGAGCGAATCGAGAGCAGGAAGACCTAATAATACCTGTCTGGCCGCTAGGGATGTGCTACTTGTACGATAAATATATATAATTTTTTGTTAATTTTTTTAACGTTTTTTGGAATTAGTTAGTAGAAGTTTTTAGTTTGGAAGTAGTAGTATTATATCTATCTAGTGATATCTTTTGAGAGCAATAACTTACAGGTATTCGAACTTTACTAGACACACTTGAGGCGTATTGCAACATAATTGAGCACATAGTTTTAAGGTTAATAACTTTATTAACTGTTTAACGTAGGTGTCTTACTTAACAACAAACAGTTTCTATGTGATAATTATTTGATATATTAAAGAGTTAAAATATTGATTATGCAATAACAGTACATAATGTGTGCGATTAATTAAAATTATTTATTATTTTAATCGACTTTATTAAAATTTTATCGATTTTACTATTTGTGATTATTAAGCATTTTCATTCAGCATTACTTCCGTAAAACAAATAATGGAGTGAATAATAAAACTATCCATTGTTTTGCAACATTACTGCACTGAATTATTGTCTACAAAATGCTTAAATTATGTATCGATATCAACGCATCACTAGCATCGTTAGGACCGGTAGAATCAGTGCCTTGTAAAGGCTTCTCGGTTATATAGAGCGCATACACGTTCGCGTTTGTGAGGACGACCAGAATGGCTTATCTGAAAAGTATCACATTAACTTCTCGAAGGGACAAACATCCTGACTTCATATTATAAATACAAAAGTTGTTGAAGCGATAATATGGTCTGATTTTCGTTTCATGAGGTAGGTGTAGTTAGGAATTAGGATATTTTTATTAGGATAAAGATGGAGGTGATATTAAACATTTTCACGGGAATTTCCTTTAACAAACGAGGCAGAAGCCGCAAAACACTGCTAACATTTTATAAATGTGGTTAGTATCCTGTATATCTAAGTAGCTATATAAAAACAACAATGAAAGAAACAGTGATTTATCAAACTGCGCCTTCACGGATTTCTCTGATAGTTTCTTTGTATATATTCGATAAGTTTAAGGGCGTAAACATATTATTTAATTCTCCTAAGTGATAACGGATAACAGAATGTTTGACTAGCATTAATCTGTTTAATTTGATGAATAATTTTTTTTTTTTTGTTGCTTGAATCCAACCAGAATATTTAGAAAGTAAAAACTGTCGTATTTGTAATTATAGTAGAACAACCTGTATTTTGTATATAACAATTTTAAATAAAAGCGGTAATTTTGTAAGGAACACACTTTCACACACATTCGGTTTAAATTGGTTATTCAGAAGTCAGTCAATTTCAAATAAATAAGCCATCGAAATTGCGCAGATATAAATCTCATTTCGCGCCAAATTCACCGTCAGCGAGGCGCCATATTGCAAAACGCATGACATTTTTTAAACATTTACAAAACCTTGGCGGTAAAGTTTTATTAAATTGCTCTAGACGAAATTTATAGTACTGTTATATCCTTGAGTTGGAATTATATTACATTCTAGATAATGTGCAATTTTAACATAGATGTTTCTGGGCTTTGTTCTAAAGACTAACCTAAAAATTTAGGGATTTTATATGTCCAAAAATAACATTTTGAACCGTACTTCATAATGTTATTTTTACACTATTGTTTTTGTAATTTGGAGACTACAATATGTTGCTTTCATGAAGTTGTTTTTCTTTTTCGTTTTCTACGGATTCAAATGTATGGCTTAAAAGCGATCGTCTAGACTCAACGCGAATCTTTTCTTTTTTTATTCGGAGGTTTTAGAATTTAAATGAAACAGTTATAGATGTAAACTTCATTTTTTTTAAATTTTCTAATTAAAAGTATGATACATTTGATATGTAATTTTAAAATTCACCATAATTTAAACGTATTTAGTCTGTTATCAATGGTCGTACAAAATAAAAGACATGCATTTTAAAAGTTAAAAGTAATGGTAGATAATTACAAACGGATGATAAATGTCTCGCAGGAAATAATTTAAATATCCGCATCTTATCAAACCAATAAATCTGTGATGCTATCAGAAGATTTCATCTCGACGCTTTTACGAAATTGATATAGAAACAGCCGCCAGCAAAAGTTTAATAGGCAACGTAAAAACTGTAATTTGCTCAGCAAATATTTCAATAAGAAATTATTTAATTAACCTCGTTTTAAATTGTTAACGCTGGCTGTATTTAATGCACCCGGTTTTTAAATACTTTTTGGTGATACAGACCTTTTTTTTAATAGACAATAATCTTGAACTTTCTGTTTATGTCTTACTAGCTGCGCCCCGCGGTTTCACGCGTGTAAGCCCGTATCTCGTAGAAATATCGGATTAAAAAGTTGCCTATATGTTATTCCAGTTCCCCAACTATCTACGTACCAAATTGCAATCAGTTTAGTAGTTTTAGTGTGAAAGAGATAACAAACATGCACATACATCCATCCTCATAAACTTTCGCATTTATAATATTAGTAGTTAGTACCTTATATATACTTCTGTTCAGTCAATTAGAAGTAAATGAGAAATTAATTCTATATGACACTATAGCCTTCCTCAATAAAAGGGCTGTCTATCACTGAAAGAATTTTTCAAATCGGACACATAGTTTCTGAGATCGCGTTCAACCGAACAAACAAAACAAACACTCCAGCTTTATAATATAAGTATAGATAACGTGAGAAATATAAAAAGTGATCAAAATTTGTTAAGAGAAACTGACTAGTAATAAAGCCGCGGGCGATAGCTAGCTTATACTTTCGATATTAACTTCTAAGAATGTTACAACGTCAGAGCATTACAAAACAAATCACGAGAGAATAAAAAAATAAATTAGTTTATTCAACAATTAAGCGATAGACGCCCTTCATAAGGCTTTCAAAATATCCATAATGTCAGTATAAAAGACCATATTTCATTCACCTGTCAGTGCGCTTATAGAATACGATACGAATACTGTAATCGTTATTGCCTTTTGTACGAGCGAACCTTGGTTTTATACTAATATAATAACAATCAAATATTATAATAACGTTATTTATACTATAGAAGTTACGGAAAATTTTACAATCAATGTTATTTTTTGTACTTAAAAGTTTATGTATTACATAACTATTATTTAGAAATTAAAAACTTTTTAACGGATTTTAAACGCGATTTGTTCATTATATAATTAACCCGACGTTTCGAACACTTTGCAGCGAGCGTGGTCACAGGGATTATTATTTTTAAACGCTTAGTAGCTTTACATGTATGTTTATATCGGATCGATTCCTTTAGCCTCGTTTTTGACCTAAAGGGGCAGATTTAATATCATCTTTGTATACATATCAAAGACTAGCAGGCCGCTCCGGCTTTGCCCGTGGTACACATATAGTATAGCCTTCCTCAATAGATGGCCTATCTAACACTGAAATAATTTTTAAATCGGACCAGTAGTTCCTGAGATAAGCGCGTTCAACCAAACAAACCCTTCAACTTCATTATATTAGTATAGATCAGTGACAAACAATATCAACAAAGAAAGAAACATTTATTTTATTTTATATCATCACATAATTCAGTTACAACTAATTTGTATACAATTCCAACAACCATTATATAGATGTAGGTATTTTACATAAATATCTAAAAGCCAGTAGCAAAACTTGTTTGTACGAATACATTGACCTCCTAAACGGCTCGGCCATCTTGCTCTATAAAACGCACTACCTGGAATATTGTTGAGATAAGAACGTGTTGTTCTTGATAAGTGAAACATTTTAAGTTGAGATAAGTTACATGTTATGTTGTCACATGGTCTAGTGGTGTGTAAACTACAGATGATACGCCAGAGACTGTGGGTTCGATGAGACAGTACTTCCAGTAGTTTCTAGGCGTCTATTGTGTTAAAATAAATGTTGTTTTTTTATTAATACTTATATTTTCTTTAAAAACTGAGCCGCCTCAAAATCGTCAAAACTCGACCAAGTTTAAATGGGACCATAGCAGCTTTCAAATAATAAAGAATTGTAAAAATCGGTTCACCCGGTAAAATGTTATGAATTAACAAATCACTACATTGTACAAAACAACTGTTTACTTTCCACCGTTTGTGTGTCTGTATGCTTATATCTTGAAAATTACGCAATAAACTTAAATGGGGTCTTTTTAATTGATAACGTGATTAAAGAGGTAAGCTTATATGAAAAATAACGTAGAAAAAGGGGGGAAAGCGGTTTTACTTCGAATTTAACACGTGCAAAGCCGCGGGCAAAAGCTCGTACAAAAAATCGATTTGACGAACTCCTTTTTTGTAGTATTAGTCATAGAATTCTTCTTTCAGCTCTGCATAGAATGTTATATATAGAGAGTGGTCACGGAGAGTCTGTCTCCCCGTGACCACGCTCGCTGTAAAGTGTTCGAAACGTCGGGTTAATAATATAATGAATAAATCGCGTTTAAAATCCGTTAAAAACTCTTTAATTTCTAAATGTATAATACTCGCGCAAAATCGAACAAGAAAATACTAGAAATGTTATATTCCAATTTTCCTATATAAATTGTCATGTATCACCAAGTCTCTTTAACTTATCAGGCACTTAGTTGAAAACATATGGTTCAAATAAAAGCATATCGCTCTGTAGAGACATTTATTGACCATACATGTTTATTGGAACTCCATTAGACCGTTAATTTGTTATTTATGCTGTACTAGAGAGTAATTAAAATGTAAGTTTGTCTGAGTACTGATTTGTAAAGATTTCATTATTTTCTATTTTCTTATGTCTGTACTGTCCTTAAATTAAATACAACCGTGTTTTCTATCATTGAAGTTTTATATTTATTCTTATTGTGAGTAATTATACTCTTGAATATTGTAATACTAGCTGCGCGCTGGTTTCACCCGCGTAAGTCCGTATCCCGTAGGAATATCGGGATAAAAAGTTGCCTATATGTTATTTCAGTTGTCCAGCTGTCTACGTATCAAATATCATTGCAATCGGTTCAATAGTTTTTGCACTACATAGTATAAAACAGTCGCTTTACGCCGCCTGTGTGTCTGTGTGCTTAAATCTTTAGGAAAACACACAACAGCTTTTGATGGTTTTTTTTTAATAGATAGAGTGTTTCAAGAGGAAAGTTTATATGTCATATAACACAGAAGAAAAGGAGGGGAAGAGGTTTTACTCCGAATTTAACGCGTCCGAAGCCGCGGGCAAAAGCCAGTAGGTTTCAAATACAATGCTTATATTAGTGGCAGACAGACAAACAGACAACCAACAAATTTATGGGCACGCAGCACACGACATACTTAAATCCAAAACAGGGATGTGTTTATAATTAGGACAATTATTTTAACGAAATGCGTGTGTATACTGCGTTTATACTTGGACGATGATATTTTCTTTTTGTTGTACTAGCTGCGCCCCGCGGTTTCACCCGCGTAAGTCCGTATCCCGTAGGAATATCGGGATAAAAAATTGCCTATATGTTATTCCAGTTGTCAGCTATCTACGTACAAAATTTCATTGCAAACGGTTCAGTAGTTTCTGTTTTGTACAAAACAGTATTATTAATAAATAAATTAAATATATCCTGAATGCATATTAGGTATAAACAAAAATAAAATTAAAATACTTTTCTTTGTATAAACCACAATTTGTATGAATATCACAACTTCCTTATCTTCTATATTAGCTACGTTATTTAATCTAGGATTCAAACAACTTCGATTTAGCATTATTAAAATCTAGCTCAGCTCGACGATAACCTTGTAAATATATTTTAATTTGTATCCACATCCTATCCTAATCCTACTAATATTATAAATGCGAAAGTTTGTAAGGATGTGTGTGTTTGTTGCTCTTTCACGCTAAAACTACTGAACCGATTGCAATGAAATTTGGTACGTAGGCAGCTGGAAAACTGGAATAACACATAGGCAACCTTTATCCCGATATTCCTACGGGATACTTATGCGGGTGAAACCGGGGGGCTCAGCTAGTGACACATAAACGGGAAATTTTCATCAAACTATCGGCTTAGTATACCAATTGCATATTTATATAAAGGTTACAATAAATTGCGCAGTAATTTATAACGGGTACTCGTTTGCCTTGTAAAAGTATTCTTAATACATACATACTATAGTAGTTGTTCTTCGTATGGGGATAATATAAAAAGTTTTATCTTCCTTAAAATAATATTATTGAATCTCGTACTACGTAGTCTTGATCGATCTCAGGGATAAATATCTACAGTTTTTGAATGAAGAGATCTTTCACAATACCTACAATAATGTTGTAATGCTTATAACGCTAGTCTAGTTATTCATTTGGGGGAAGGATTTATCAAATTTCAGCTGGATCGGTCTAGTAGTGTGTAGTCTGTGCTGGGTTTTATACACACAAATTTCGTTCGAGTTTACGTCGCTCATATAACAAGGTATTAGTGAAACATCATCAGCTTAGTATTTTCTTGTGTTTGATTTTACGCGAGTATTATACATTTAGAAATTAAAAACTGAATAAATCGCGTTTAAAATCCGTTAAAAAGTTTTTAATTTCTGAACATCATCAGCTTCTTAAATCAAAGAAAATTTTCTTCAAAATTCATATAAAAGCGAAATTCGTTCCAACAGCAAATTAAGTATACCATAACGTATATAACGTTTATATATCCATTTCATTAAGCTATAATTTCACGTAACAAACAAATACAAATTAATTCATTAGTAAACATAATTATCAAGTGAAACACGTACAAATTAATTTATTAGTATAGATAATTATAAAGCACTAAGTTAACGTGTGAGGTCTTATATTGAACTTGATGAAATAGGTAACATAAATCATTTATAATAAAACACGAATGTATACGTAAGGACTTAAGCAACTTAACAAAGAACTTAAAAAGCTTTACCAACTTTACAAAGATGGGGTATTAATTATTTCGTATTATGTAAAAATCTTATTGTAACAGCTCTTATTGGCTTCACCTGTATGTTAGTTTATTAGTATTTATTTTCTTAACTAAAATCTTATTACATTTACCTTACTTTATAAAACATAACAATAACTAATTGTTACGTATCGTTAAATTTTTTATTTATACATACAAATAACGATATTTTTATTTACATTTTAGACCCTCGAAAGCTGTTTATTTGCGATAATAATATTGCGTACTTATATCTCATAAAGCATTAAATCCTCTCGAATTAAAACAGTCAGGACGTGGCACAGACTATAAAAAGGGGATCACAGATGACAAATGCGTAGGCAACCGACACATGACAATTATAATTACAATGGAACCCCTACGCAGTAGAACGTGTTTACGATTTTATTTATACTGAATTGATAGTTTATGAGTTCGTCATAAATAAAATTCGTCATCAACCCATATTTGTTCCTACTGTAAGGACATCTTCTATGAGGGTTCGTACCACAATCCACCACGCTGGCAAGCGTGTTGGTAGATGTCACATGTCGAAATTTTTTCCTCGACAAGGTTTCCTCACGATGTTTTCCTTCACCGTTTTGAGCAGTGGTGATGCAGATAATGTGCGCTTCACGCTTGTCTGGTCTAGAACCCCTAACTTGGCATTGAAGAGTTCCTAACCACTGAGTTTATACATTACTAGCTGCGCCCCGCAGATTCACCCGCGTAAATCCGTATCCCGTGACAATATCGGGATAAAAAGTTGCTATGTTATTCCATTTGTCCAGCTATCTACGTACCAAATTTCATTGCAATCGGTTCATTAGTTTTTGCGTGAAAGAGCAGCAAACACACACACATCCTTACAAACTTTCGCATTTATAATATCAGTAGGATATTAGTAGGATTAGTAGATTTATTATGATATTGTTTAGGGATTACTATCAAAAATAAGAACATTGTTATTTTCATAAATTAATAATACAAATATGCTAACTATAAAGCGACATAATTTGAAAGTCAAGATGTTAATATATTATTTTTATCTTATCAGCCAAGCCTCTGTTTTGTTTTTAACGATTCAACACGACATTAACGATTATGCAAGAGAAATAATGGCCCGATAATATGAAATAATGATCAGCGTCAATATTAATAAAGTGCATTGGTTTATTTTAAAATAAAATCACGTGTGAAGCCACGAGCTACAATTGCTATCTCCCGCTTTCGCCTTTAAGTTTTTCGAATCTAGTCTTTAGCTATTTTCATTGCAAATTTCATTAAAACTTCGGAGCCATGAGTTCTGATTTAAATGTTGAGTGAAAGTAATAAATTCAATGTTTTTCAGCAATTTCGATATCTTTTGAAGTGAAACTTCTTTAGAATCGTTGTGATTTCAAACCTGATGCAACGGAAAAACGACAGGTAAGAGACACAAATACAAAAATGTGTAGAATGAAGCCGGCAAAGAATGAGACGGAAATATACATACTATTTTATTCATTCTTTTGTCGATTTACTGATGTTCACTTCTATCGTGTGTGAATCGCACACACCTTTTTTTTGGTCTATGTACATCGGCACTCGATGTCTCTATTTACTTACAAACATTTTACCTTAATATATCGAAATTTACAAAACAATAAATAAGGATCAAGCCTCAACTAATGGATTACTTAAAGCCAAGATTATATCTAGATTTCGAGATACCTAAGTTATCGCCTTAAATTGAATTGATCCGATAAGTATTGTCCAATATTTCAAGGAATTAAGTTGAATACTATTAATTGTACTAGTTCAAACAGTAAGTGGCACTTTAAGTGATACGTAAACTGCTCTCAAACATTACAAAATTTGACCTTTAACTTTAATCCAAATTTATGATAAATAACCTTAGGCTTCGATAGTGTTTACAGACCGAGTCTTACTACAAAGATGTCCTATGTTATTCTATACCCTTTTTTTCTTTGCTATGTACGAGTATATTAAAAATCAAGCATAAAATTTATGTAATTTATCTGTGGATAATGTTGTTGGTTATGCAGTTACACCTGTATCTAGACTGAGTTGTTCTTGTATAATTTCTCACTGTTCTACTGTTTGTTATGCAAAATGAAGAAAAATAAAAAATATGTTCGATTGATCGTTAAAAATTGCTGCGACTTTTGTCATGTTTGTATTATAACCAGATAATTAGTAAACCTTTTGATTCTTTACAATTTTTTTTACGTGAAATACAGTGTCTCAATTAGAGATGCCACGAATATTCGGCAGCTATTCGGTATTCGGCCTATTCGGCCACTTTTTAACTATTCGGTATTCGGCCGAATAATACGTACTATTCGGCCGAATACCGAATAGCAAATCAATGAAAAAAAGACACATCATATTACTCAAAATTATCTATTTATTTCCCAATTACAACTCTTTAGTAATTAAAATTGATCAGTGGTAAGTTGTGATGGATAAAAACAAGCTTTTCTGCATTTATTGGTAGCAAACGACTACGCTTTTCGTCGTAAATGATACCAGCCTCAGAAAATAACCTCTCACTATACACGCTTCTTCCAAAAGAAGAAAGATACACTTTAGCAAATTTCGAAAGGTTTGGGTATTGTTTTTCGTTTGCTAACCACCACTTGTAAGGATCGGCCATCCTATCTAGGCGACTATCCTTGACGTGATTTACTCGCAATTGAATTGAAACAAATAGCCATCGATCTCCTGCCGCGCCAACGCAACGAGGAAAACAGGTTTTTACTTGTCTTATTCCAGCGAACGCGCCCCCGACAAGCATGTATTTCGCGCCGAATATTCGGTGGCCGAATATTCGGCGCTTCGGCCGACAGCGTTGCCGAATATTCGGTATTCGGTATTCGGCCAATCAACTATTCGTGGCATCTCTAGTCTCAATATCGTAAATCATCAACTTTATATCTACCATAAAAGTTATATCCTAGTAATAGTAAATCTATTTTATGAGTTAACATCGCACTTATAATTTAATTTCATCATATATTGTAGACATATTTTTAAAACAATATTTATAAAGTTATATCACGATTTATGTTAATTTTCAATATAACTTTCAGTATTATAATAAATTCTATATGTATTAAACTATTGTTCCTTCACATTAAAAAATCAGCTACCACTGTACCACTTCTGCTTTCGAATTAAAGCTCATAAGATGGTATCTCGTTAAGTGTTCATTAAACCTCAAATAATTGCGATATATTTCTTGCAACTGAATGTGTTCAAAGATTATGCAATTTTTTATACATTAAGGTCATTATTGGTACAAGAATGCTCGTTGTATCAGCGAATTATAATCCACGAAAGCATCGAAACAAACCGTTTTTAAAACCTTATATTGTACTAGACGCTCGTCCCGGCTCCGCCCGGATGTCAAGATTCCTGTTTTATCCCAAAGGAGCATTTAATCGGGATAAAAAGTCCTATCACCCAAGTCAGGTCATACCCTGTCTGTATACCAAATTTAAAAAAATCCGTTCAGTAGTAGGTATCAGCGTGATTGACGGACAAACAAACAAACTTTCACATTATAATATTAGTATGATTAACGGTATTATTATAATTCATAACAGTTGAGGCACTGGCTCAGCTGTTGTCACAGTTTAAATATATATCGAAAAATAAATGTGTAATGATTTAAAAATGGCCGCGTTTCGGAAAATTAACGAAAAACTGTCGTAAATACAACTAACTGGCAAACTATTGCAATTATTTTCTTCTATTTAATATCATTTAGAAATAAAAGACTTTTTAACAGGTTTAAAAAGGCGCGCAATTTTAAAACGCAAACTAAGTTTCAGTCTGTCCATTAAAACGGTAGCGGGATATTTAAATACTATATTGAATAAAACCTTGCCTGTAAAATCCGTTAAAAAGAAAATTTTCTTCAAAATTAAATACTGTGAGTAATTAATTTTTAGTTTTATAGCATTGAAATGCTTTATTTACTGTGGCGATTACTGTGGCGGGATTACGGGTGGCCGAGAGACTAGGCGTTTCTACGGTTTGGCAAGAGCGCTGCTTCGAATCCCGCCTCGTGATCAAATTTCTATTCTTTCAAAAAACATTTCAATTTTCATTCAACATTCACTATGTGAGTATTTTCATATTTTTCCCATTACACGTCTATAATAACTTTATCAATAACACTAATACTGTAGCACCGAAACCATTTTTATTTAAAATAATTTCCCGTAAATGACACCTTGAATACATGTATAGACTAACTGTCGTTTCTATATCACCTAAAGCAAAGTTGTTTACATGTAATGATTAATTATTTAAGCTGGTATTAGCCAAGTTACAATTTTAATTAATATAATACTGAATGAATATAAGATAGGAATCGACACGCCGCCTACGCGCAAATATTGACGTGAACAGCGAACCGAGTTGTGTTGGTCTATTTATCTGAATTTATAACTATGATTCTAACTAAATGTTTTTTGGACCAATTTATATCAGTATGTTCTATAAAACGAAGTCGCTTTCTCTGTCCCTATGTCCCTATTTATGCTTAAATCTTTAAAACTACGCAACAGATTTTGACGTTTTTTTTTATAGTGGGATTCAAGATGAAGATTTATATGTATAACTAGTTTTCAACTAGCTTTTAAAATCAGAACATTTACAAACAATTTTATAACTGTCTATTCCTGTTTTATCCCAAGGGAGCATTTAAGATAAAAACTATCCTATCACCCAAGTTAGCTTATACTCTGTATGCATACCGAATTTCATCAAAATCCGTTCAGTAGTTTCAACGTGATTGACGGACAAACATCGTAACAAATAAACTTTACATTTATACTATTAGTGTGATTTATATTGTATATTTATAAACATTAACGTTTAAAAAATCCACGGTCTCAATTTACGAATGTTTACGTACGCGAGCGACATTTCACGATAAACAATAAACTTTTATTGAACAAGATCACAGTTTTCTGTAATTGCTCACTCGAGTTGCATTTTATAACGTTATTTGGTCATTAATTAACTTAATTATTGTGCGTTCGAGTTTCGATGAAAGCTATTTATCAAGTTAAATATGGTGAGATTTAATGAGTGCTGTTTAACGATTGGATTTTTTATTTATTTTTATGTCATAGTCGGCAATGGAGCTAGTGGGACGCCTTATGATAAGCGCTACCACCGCCCATGAACATTTAGAGAGGCAAAAGGTCCATTGCGGACTTTACGCCTCTACAAATGGATTGCCGACTCTTCGGGAAGGGATGAAGAAAGGATTGGCGAGAGGAATAAAGGAAAGGACTGGGAGGGGTAAGGAAAAGGATATGGATATTGGATATTAAATTAACCACATAAGTTTCCATTGACGCCGTTTTCCTTAGTTATAATGGGTATTTACTAATGAAACAAGACAATTTTCTGCAAGTAGAACAAAGAGTTGTCTAAAAGTAATTCAAGAATAAAGCACACTAGAAAATTGCAGCAAATCCAAGAGAATTACTGTTTAATTCCATACATTTAAAATCTTGTTCACATTATTTATAACTAGCTGCGCCCCGCGGTTTCACCCGCGTAAGTCCGTGTCCCGTAGGAATATCGGGATAAAAAGGTCCCTATGTGGTATTTCAGTTGTCCAATTGTCTACGTACCAAATTTCATTGCAATCGATTCAGCAGTTTTTACGTGAAAGAGCAACAAACACACACACATCCTTACAAACTTTCGCATTTATAATATTAGTAGGATATTCACAATTTTATAGCTATTATATATTGGCAATATCGTCAAATTTCACGCACCTCCCATATTAAGTAGTTTATTAAGATTAAATCAATAAAAACAACAAGAAAGTGTTCAAAACAATAATAAACCGAAACAACTGAATTTTAAACCGCGACATGTTTCAATCGTGATTCACAGACAATAACAATAAATGCATTACGAAAAACCTTGCTCCTTGCCGTCTACCTTCTAAAATTACAAAATGCGAGACTGCGGTTAAGCAAGTGTTGCCATGTAGGGTATTTTTAGTATCCCATAATATTATGAACAATTGGAATAAAAGCAAAATGAATACATCGACATGCCACACTGAATTTTCGAGAATTTGATGTGCATAATATGTTATAGCATCGACATAATTTATTTTTATATTTTTTTATTTTTATTTTATTTTAAATAATGATATATAACGTATCGCATATGTTTTCTGTTGGCAAGTTCACGGGAAAATATTTCTAAATTTTCGTATATTTTATACAATTAATTCATAGAGAGTTCAAATTACGATAATTACCAAAGCAATTAAAAATTTTAAAAGCTTAAAGCAATATCCTATCCTACTAATATATATATGCTAGTATATAAATGCGACAGTTTGTAAGGATTTGTGTGTGTTTGTTGCTCTTTCACTCAAAAACTAGTGAACCGATTGCAATGAAATTTCGTACTTTGACAGCTGGACAACTGGAATAACACATAGGCAACATTTTATCCCGATATTCCTACGGGATACGGATACTTACACGGGTGAAACCGCGGGGCGCAGCTAGTATGAATATAAAGACAGTATTTCTACATGCACTCTAATATTTCATACGATTAATCCATAGAGAGTTCAAATTACAATAATTATCAAAGCAATTAAATAATTAAAAAGCTTACAGGAATCTATATCACCATACCCTGTTCTTATTTTTCATCAAACTATTAAATCATTCAATTTCATACACAAAGCGCATAAGATGCTACACCCATCCATACACGGCTAATAATTCTGCATAGGATGACTAACACTCCCCTACTTTCTAATACTTGGGCCCTAGACCTAGTTGCCTGATTTTACACTTAAACGATTTCATATTAAATGCACATTTACTTGTCGCATATATCCACAAATGACGCTTAGCTTATATTTATAGTACCATTCGTAGCTCGCATTGTAGCTGTATATTCTAATTCTATGAAACTTTCTGATCGTATATCATATTTATATATGAATGCTATGGAAATAAGGCTTCAATACCTTCTTAGTTGT
>NC_052119.1:1532571-1564701 GCF_012273895.1 Zerene cesonia | reverse complement strand
CTGTGAGGGTGTGGTAACTTCCCCGGTGCGAGCTTGACCCAATTTGTGCCGAAGCAGTGCTCGACTCCCACTCCAAAAGTAGTGGTAGGACGCTTCGGTTTGTACGCCTAGTTATATGTAGGCTTGATAAGGTTAGTTAACAATTATATCATCACTTATATATTATATGAAGTGGTACTGTAAACCTTTCTGTATATACTTATCTGATTATATCTAAGAGGATCGTTATCACAAATTATGTAAGACTAGCTGTGCCTCGCAGTTCCGCCCGCGTAAGTGCGTATCCCGTAGGAATATCGGGATAAAAAGTTACCTATATGTTATTCCAGTCGTCCAGCTGTCTACGTACCAAATTTCATCGCAATCGTATCTGCAGTTTTTGCGTGAAAGAGCAACAAACATACACATATCCTTACAAACTTTCGCATTTATAATATTAGTAGGATAGGATTATTTTTACTTTATCACATAATTCATCTTTACTAAATTTCAGATATATAACAAACTGTTTTTATATTTTGCTTCAGTATATTCACAGTAATTAGATAGTGACATGTTTAGAAAAAACAAATTTATTTCACCGAACACGTCGATAGTATTTAAGCCCAGTGCCACATTAATTACCTATATTTCTCGTAATTATTTACTCGTTTTACATTCACTCAAACACACGTCATGTTTTTTAATTTTTCTATATAATAGAGCCTTTTCAAATTAGCTTTCATGTATGGAAATTGTTGTGTCATATCATACTTACAATGTTTTGAAAATAAAACTACAATTAACTTTAGAAACTGTACGTAAATTACAAAATAAACGCTATTGCGCTACTATAAATGTTTTTATCACAATGGTTATATATAGATGGAAGATAATTGATTAGTTTTATTAAATAGCATAATAATTTGGAAATTACCAACCACAGCGTCAAATTTAATTCAAAAATAATGTATAAAATTTACCTAATATACCTCATTTATATAAACACTAGTTTCCGCCCGTGGCTGTGCATTATTATTATTTATTAATTAAGACATTTACAAAAGATTTAGTGACTGTCTATTCCTGTTTTATCCCAAGGAAGCATTTAGTCAGTTAAAAAAAAGTATCCTATCACCCAAGTAAACTCAAACCCTGACTGTATACCAAAATTCATCTAAATCCGTTCAGTAGTTTCAGCGTGACGGACAATTCAAACAAACTTTCACGTTATTAGTGTGATATTGAATTTGTTTTAAAAACCTTTATACCTAACACATTTAACACATAAATTACACTGTGAAATTGTCTACATCCATCCGCCGTGGCTACCACATCATTAAACTTAGCTATCAATTGAAGATCTATTGAAATTAGTTGGCGATGCACGTTCTCAATATATTATTCTGAAGTCCATACATCAAAGGCTTTCACGCCGAAGCGGTGATAGTAAAATGAATGGTAAAAGGCCTATGTTACGTTTAAAATTTACATTTTTGCATCTGTAAATTGTTTAAAGTTTGTCTCAGTCTTTACTCAAAATTGCATATAACTAAACGAGAATTTATCATAATGAGTTTTATCTTTTGTTCACAGGTAAATATCAATTGCGGATTAGTTATGATAAAAAATATTGGAAGACTTACTTCATAGTAAAAGCAAGTAATGTATAACAAAGAAAGCGTCCTTGCGCTCACTGTTTATCGATATTTTATCATCTTCTATAAATAAATATGTCTCTAACATATTCGTTTGCCTTTTGAATCTTTGGGACGTAGACTAATCTTCTGTTTTTGAAACTATGGCAATCTCTACTATGTTTTGTGATGATTTGGAGAGGGGGGGACAACAACTGGGAAATACAGCTGTATATAAACTAGTCTATATTTTATGACGTATTCTTCTCTGAACTGAAACACAAGCGAAACTTACTTGTTGTTTCTTAGTAACATAACTTTATTATTTTACATTCATATTCGTAATTCTTGTTTTAAATGTACCTACTTTTAAAATATAAAACATGCTATTAACATACCGTTCCGTTTCAAATATGCTGCACCATC
The DNA here is from genome assembly GCF_012273895.1 of Zerene cesonia. Taxonomy (NCBI): domain Eukaryota; kingdom Metazoa; phylum Arthropoda; class Insecta; order Lepidoptera; family Pieridae; genus Zerene; species Zerene cesonia. The sequence goes on along the minus strand of NC_052119.1, from coordinate 1,562,659 downwards.
CTCATAGACCTCTTTTTGTCATTATACGCAAATAGTAAAAAATATATTTCAAAAATATCTATAACTTTTGCCATTTGAACTCTCAAAACATTTCAGATGTTTTTATCATTGAATAAATTTACAATCATTGAGAAAATTAGACATCGCAAAAATGAGATGGGGCGAGGGGTTGGCGATTATATGGCATGTTATATTAAGAAATACCTGAACGAAGTACCATGCATCAGAGGCCTGCACCTATTTTTCGGATAAATTTTGGATTGTATAACTCATTTATTTTTAAGAAACTTTATATATATATATATATATATATATATATATATATACATATGTATCCTTTTTGGTGTTCATAAAATGTTTATTATTTATTATTATTATATGCTATCAAATTGAATAAACTTTACGCGAAGCCGCTACATACAACTTGACAAATCTTAAATCAACACATCATATAATACCATAACGCGTCGCATCCGCCATTAATTCCTACAGCATCAAACAGCTATCATTGATTGATCTACGAACCGGTAATATGTCAAAGTATTCCGCCATTTTCATTAAATCGATTTACGTAACTGGATCAGATTACGCGTTAAATATTTATGAAGTCTCTATCGATACAGCTTTGATTTATAATCGACGCGAGCGCACCTGCCGCCTCGCTAGATTGTAAGTATTGGTATACTTTTCATTCATTGCAAATAAAGAACGGGCAGTACATGGAATTTAGATGTAAAAATATGTTTTTTCTTCTGGGTTATTTTAAATTAATCTGCCGCAGCTTCACCCGCGCAGGCGGTGTTTATAAGGTTTATATTGCCACAAATTATTTTCACATTACGAACCTAATTACTTGTTTTGTGTAAAAGAATAAAAGGGCATGGTATATTGTATATCCTTTCCCTTTTGGTTGCTTTTTAACACGCTTTTATTAACTTCACCTGTATGTTTGTTTGTTTGTATGTTTGTTTGTTTGTTTGTAACTGACTTCTTTGGGCGCGATTTTGACCCACTTTAAACGGCCAGATTACGTTCAAACTTTGTAGATTTATTGAGGACCGATGACAATACACTAATTTGATAAAATTATTCCAGTTTTCAATTTGCAAAATATGATTTTTGTTAAAGCGTGTTTCATAGTTTTTTTAAACTATTATATTTTATTTCATTATAACGTTTTATTATATATTCCAATTCAAACTTAAACTTTAATAAATTATTATGCTTTGCCTGTTGAGAGCCACTCAGTTATTTTATAACGTATCTACTACATATTCTATACAAAATAGTATGGAAATTAAACTTCCATTTATACATATATACTTTAACAATTCCCTAAACCCTTTAACAGTTATAAAATCTAGAAAAGCACATTCATTTAACACGTCCGATCCCACAGTCGTATCGTAACCGAAACTGTCGTTGCGATAAAATCGTCACGATGTGTCACCGTGAAGGGGTTTCACAACAAATCGTGCGGACTCGCGGATCGTCGTCACGATCGCGTCACGATATCAATCTGGTGACAGAGCTCTTCATTCTCCCGTTTTGACAGTTCTCAGTGAGATATTCCAAAAATTTCTAGATTAACTTCTGATACAGTTAATATTTTATATTTAAGGTAAGAAGCTATTATATCCCGATTTAGTGCGACTAGCGCTTAAGTAGTCGAAATTGAATAATATTTCCTATATTTAATTAAACTGTCCTACTAAGACGGTATATGAGATGCAGCCCGGTAATACGGACGGACGAACGAACGGAAACACAGACGGACGGTGAAAACTTAAGAGGATCCCGTTTTAGTCTTTGCGTACGAAACCCTAAAACAGCAACCTAATACTTGAAATGCTAACATCAAGGCCCATTTTTCGTCATAATACAATACGAAACTCCAACACAATTGCACCAAGAATAATTGGTTAAATACAATGTAAAAGTTATTACATTAATCCAAAGGTAGCCGTACTCACGGTTGTAATAAATAAAACAAAAGCAAAAGTCAATTTCTCGCCACGGGATCGTTAAAACGTGGTCACGACCGAAATCTTGCCAGCACTCGGATTTACGATAGCTGCACCTACAGGTATTAGCTGAGCTATGCTTTATGAAATTACGTTTCTCGGTGTGGGAAAAATTCGTCGCTATTGTAATGATAGATGACATTAAAAGGGGAGGAGTAAATAAAAAAAGCATTAATAATCGATCGATTAGGAAACTAATAAGATTAACTTTTTAAAGTCAAATTATAAGTGCAACGCTGTTGTATCAATTAGCCTTCGCGAAGTGTTAATAAGTTGCCATATTATATCATACACACACATATCTTCACCAATCAATCAATTCAGGAACACATTGACACATAATAAACGATATGCATACAATTCATCTACTATTAAAAGCTTTTATTAAACAATCGCTCCATAATAAAAAAATTATTGACTTATTTACATAGCTTCTATTTAGTAATCTGTGTTTTAAGGAGTATTAATGACAAAACAACGAATTATCTTGAATATGAGACCTCCACTCGAGACAGACAATAACCTTTTTATTGTCTGTTTTTTATATTTGTTATTGATGTCGAATAAAGTATATTATTATATTAAAGTATTATCCCACAGGAGTGGCGTATTTGTAAAGACGTGTAACCTTTAAAATTATTGATTCTGTAAGTAAATTAGCTTGCGAAACGAAGATAATAAGCAGCCATATCAGCGGCGTTTATCTGGATCTGAGTCGAGACTGGTGACAGAATACAAATGTCGCTTCATAACTCCAAATAAATATCACGTCTTAGGCCAATGAGGTAAACAATGGAATTGTATTTAATTCATGTATATGTAGTATTTTATTGCTTTCCGTATTATGAATATAATGTTATTATTATGGTATTTAAATATTGTAGTAAATGTGAACAGTTTAAAGCGAAGGAATAATACATTTGAATGTATTTTTTTTTTTATATGTTACTCTATAACTCCGTGAGTGTTCAACCGTTTGGTTGATTTTGTTTTTGTTAGAAAATTTAGAAATTGTTGCCATTTGTGTGCCAAATGTTTGTCTATGTCTATTTGGTTTTCATTTTTGAATCAGGAGTAGAACCTCCCCCATGCATCTATGATCTTTTTTGTAGAAAAAATAAAATTTCAAATTTTAAAGTCACAAACTGATTCAGAAACGTTAATGTTTTTAGAATAATATTAGTATCTACGACTTTATGTATGATTATCGAAATAAAGAAATTGCTATTGTAATATGAATTAAAAAATTACACCATTAAATTCAACTAAGTATAAATCAATATCAGAAATATTACAAAACGAATCCTTCTATTGCAAAAGTGACTTGTTTCGTCAACTATTTTCTTTCAAACTCCCTCAAAAACATATATATTCTATTTATAATCTTAGTACTTATGAAATCACTTACAAATCTGACACAATTAGAATATAATACGCAGGCACAATGGCAATAGAATATAGATTGCAGTAAATAGCACTTGACACGGATCTTTGCTTGAAATCTCACGTAAGATCTGATAAGTTGGCCCTTTACTTGATGACGTGATGTGCATTTAGTGATATACTGCACTTAATCAGCCCTCAGATAATTGTACAATAAACGAACTTACCTGAAGTGAAGTTATATTATGACTAGCTGCGCCCCGCGGTTTCACGCGCGTAAGTCCGTGTCCCGCAGGAATATCGGGATAAAAAGTTGCCTATGTGTTATTCCAGTTATCCAGCCACCTATGTAACAAATTTCATTGCAATCGATTCAGTAGTTTTTGCGTGAATTTACAACTAACACACACACATCCTTACAAACTTTCGCATTTATAATACTTGTAGGATGTTAGCAGGATAGGATAGTAGGATTAGTAGGATTATACGACAAGCTTGGTCCAAGATGTCCTAATTGACTTTGTAGGGCACACTATGCGGGAGGTGTGATATTGCATAGTTAATTAGGACATCTCGGACCAAGGATGGAGTATAATTGAATAGGGAAATATGAATGTAGTATTTCTTGAAATATTAGCTTTTTTCAAGTAAATTTGGTTTTAATAAACCGTTGCTATAGATTGTTAGAATCATGAGCGCAATACTCTTATTTATTTACTAAAATTATCTACTTTAAAGGTCTGAAAGACAATATAGGTTTTTTATCTTTTTGAAGTAGGTAAGACAAACAATAAAACTATAGAAGTGCATTCTACAGCTTTATTCCTTTTCATACAATATAAATTTTATGGAGTCGAGAACTCTTCGGCACAAGTTAGGTCCTATCCTTTATTTCCTGTATCAACCCTTTCCTTATCCCTTAGGCAGCAAACTTTTCTTGTCCAAAAGGGACAGGCATATAGCCTCTACAAATGTCTGGCACATTAAAAAATAATAATAAAACCTATTAGAATCGACAAAGACGCTACGCCTTTATTATCTACTAACTTTCCAGAAAGTTGCATAGAAAGTAATATTTACAATATCTCTTTTCCGTAGGTACCACTTTGTAGGAGACATGGAATATTCAAGGAATATTTTGTGAGTGTCCGCTTCAATGACAAAGAAACACTAATAAAATTAATCAATTGGAACTGGAAACTAATGTGATTCATTTAAAAAATAAATTGAAAATAATAATCCTCCTAAAAATATATTACAATATGCTGACAATGGTACAGCCGCTTTTAAATTAAAACTAATCATCACCATAATATTAAATATCGTCCAACAAAAGATTGAGCTTAAATAATTGTCTTTAACATTAGTCTTATTCGAATCTCATTTGTTCACATCAACACACACTAGTAACAGATAAACCGCGAATAAAATTAAACATTATTATTCCAAACACTAATTTTAGCGTTCTATTTATACACACAATGCCATAAGAATCACAACGTCTACCACCAGCTAATAAAACAAATAACAAAAAAAAATCGCGAAAAAACATCGGCAAAACGACAAAAAGCTACCAGGAACATACCCGAGTCATGACGTTATAATTAAGCCGAAAAAATTCTCAGGCCAATGACTAATTTCGTAGCAAATTGTATACGCTAATTGACTAATTAAGTTCACACTCAACTATTAACAAGACGGTACAATGCTTATGCTATAAGCCAGTTTAAATTTACAGCTACTTTTTGCATTAATTAATATAATTGGCCGTTATGCTTCGCTACATTTGATGGCTTTGTGAAAATATTTATATGTTAATTAAAGTAAGAGAAAAACATTTAAATAAAACGCTTCTTTGAAACCAAATTTTATGATTAAATAAGATCTTAAATCTATGTTATATATCGAAAAGTCACGAGTACAGTGCCCCAAGATATCTTTGAAATGAAGGTTGTCGTCACCGTCGCTTCAACGTAACCTTTAAAGTTGTATTCCGGGCATCGCTTAAAAGCTTCCAGCATATTTAACGATTAAAATTTAGGTAAACTGGTAAAGGTAGCAATAAAACACGCAGAACAATTGAAGAAGTCAACAATGACGACTCAACCTCCTTAGTAAAATTTTTCGCAAAGATAAATTTGGTGCACTGTAGGTAAATTTTTCGCAATTTCACATATATGCTGGTGGCACTGCATATTCGAGTGCAGTTAAGATGTCAATAGAACAATAAACCTCTCAAAATAAATATATAGGCATTGTATAAAATACATTTCGTAATACATACGACGATTAATAAATTACGTTTGGTACTCTTAATATTGGTAGAGATAAATATAGAATTCTCTGCGATAACTAGGTGACCGTAACCGTGACCGTGACTCAGTGTCAGCTAACTCAGACATTCAGATAGACAGACTAACGGCAAATCAACACACCACTTTTATTAATTTACAATAAATGTATTGACATACTAAAATAATGAAAATGTTGTCACGCCTGTATATCCAATTATTATCTGTTTTTTTTATACGTACTTTCTTATGTTCGCTAGAAAGTTTTAAAATTCCTTATTGATACAAGAACACAAATCAAAGAATATAAAAGTCGTCTGTAAATATTCTCTATACTCAACTATTAAAATTAGGTAGACAGATACCAATAATTGCTCACCATATAACATTTAAAAAACATATCCCTTAAATAATAACTTCTTACAAAAAGGTCAACAACTTTTCTGGGATAGAACGTATAACTCCAGATTCTAAAATGGGACCAAATGACAACAATTTTCAACCAAACACAAAAAGAATCACATCAATCGGCTTAAAACCACGTAGTCATCGAGTAATAAAACCAAAAAAAAATTATAATTTGAACCTACTTAATATTTACATATACGTGGAAGGTCGCTAAATAAATATTTACTAATAATTATATATTTAAATACATTGCGATACATTCAACACATTAAACAAAGCCCATTCCTTAAAAGTCAGAACTCGCATCGATTTATAAACGACATCATTTAAGCATTATGTCTTCATTTAAGCGAATGAACGTCAAAAATACCAAATTAACCTCCAATAAATACAAATGACTGGTAATAAAACGCCTTGTGCCCGTAAAACGAAAATTGCTATGGGGCTTCAATTACGAAAACTGCTGAACCCATATTGATTAAACGTTTCGTTCCAAAAAATGGCACGAGTTTCCGTTCACTCCTCATATTCAGTTCTTCTTAGATAATAATTACTTTTAAGAAATATCTAGGCTGCCTTCAAATTATTAGAACTATACAAAATTTAAATTGACGTTAGGCACCAGCCTTTATGTAAAAAAATGAATCAACCAAATCGCTCTACCCAGCCGAAAGTTCTGAGATTTAAAAAAAAATGAAGAACAGTCTAATTAAAAAACTTCCCGTTAATTTGAAGTCTGTTGAAAATGTGGTCTCATAGTCCATGTTTGACAGTTTGTGAACTACATCCATGCGAAATTTTATCACAATCGGTCTCGGTTTAAGTAGCCACTCTCTCATTAATAATATAAGTATGTATGAATATAAAACTTCACCAGCTCATAACTACTTTACGTAAATCATACATTTACATAATATCCATGTATCGTTTATAAAAAAATGAACAGTTTCACAAATCAATCTCAAATTAGCGGTTTATATAAAATATTTTCTTAAAGGTCACAAATGGAAAGCCCGTTCGTTATGTAAAACTTTGTTTACAAGTATACTGTAATGGTAATTATGGTAATAAATCATGTGACTGATTGAATACGTATTTATATGAATTAAAATGAAATCATTGCTCGCAAGTTTTACACGTTTTTGGAAGGGCTACACTGTCTATAAAGTTTGCAACACTATTTTTAAAGTATTTAGGGAAAAAGGTTAACAGTTTCTTCATTTTAACAACCATTTAATTACCTTGAAAAGTATATGGCTAGCACTCGTTAAAAATGAAATAATCAATGCTGAAAAAGGAATATCACAAGATGTTCTTGCTATCTAGAATTCAACTATGTAAAAAACTAACAATTATCCTTGACTTGGGCTCGGTTTATATATAGAGTGACTTATGTAACTAGGCAAAGATAAATATAAACATGTGACATTATATGTACATATATATATATATATACTATGCCCGTAATGTTATGGCAGCTTACAGAATAATATGAATAAGCGATAAAGAATTATTCCAGTGAAGAACTTAAGAATTATTATTTAGTTTTAGTTTTACTGAGCCCTCAACGATATATTAACATAACTTCATCAGCGTACCACCACAGATTGTCTAAATTCATTTCCATAAGAATTTACATTCGTCTTCAGGACAGTAACTTTCCTTTACCACAAAAAGCTCAAGGCACAAACGTGTTTGGGCAATTTCAATGCGTCTTTTATGAATCATGTACAATGAAAGAGCATGTCGCAGCTCACGCAAATCATGTTTAATTACAGACACTTGATTTATGGCTCTTTTAATTTGAAACAGTTGATTTAAGATCCTCAAATACCTTTCAAGTTGGAATTGTTTGTGAAAGGAATTATGCTTATTAGCCGTAATGACAGCAAGAAATTTGACAGCTCTAAAACCAGATGACTTATTTAGTATAAGAACTTAATAAATGTTGAAGTTAAAATGTAACTATGTCAGCTCCAATTTACCAGTGCAAAATTCTTGCAAATAACTCTCTGATTGCACTGCCTTAATTTGTTAATAATTAACCTTACCAATTGCAGTGTACATGAGTACGATTTATACTTCTTTGCGTTCTATATGTTATCCCAAATTCAGTTGGACTATATTTTATACGCGGGATAGTTAGATATAATATTGAACATGATAATTAATACGACCAAACCCAGTGAAGTTCCTTGTTTATTTATTAAGACGGAACATTACAAATTACGCAAATCAATCAGTATACATCGATATTGCTGCAAATTGTGTAACAATTGACAACTTGATTTTGCCCATAATAATATCGACGTTATATCCTTTCAGATCTCGCGGCGTTACGGCAACTACTGGAGAGCGAAACCGGAGGCACAACTTGTCCCAGCTGTAACATGCCCTTTGATAAGGGCAAAAAGAGAAAGTTGATTGACACTTGCGGACATGAGCGGTGCTACGCTTGCATGTTTAGGAACGAATCTTGTCCTATATGCGCGAGGAAGTGCCAGAGGAAAGTGATGGAGAGATACACGCCATCCCCGCAGAGGCTTGTGGAGCCGGAGTGGCAGTCGCCGCTGCGCCTCCCCAAGCCTCCGAAGCAGAGTCTTGCGCAGAGCTGCCCTACACCACCTCACACTAGAAGAAGATTCTTCCTAAGTCCCAAGTCCTTGCGCAGCCCGTTCGGGCAACGCACGAGGCATTCACACGAAAATCACGTGCCTTTATCAGGTAAATGTTGTCTTATATAAAAACGCTTACACAGAGAATGATATATAATAGATGCGTTCAAGTTTGTACGTCAAGGATTCCACCGCATTGTAAATAATGGTGAGTGACAGCGCAACGCCCACGCAACGCCGCCGGATGTACGTAGGTTCGTAAAGGACCGCTTACTAGTATTTATTAACAGGTCGAACTTTTGCAATACTGCCCGCGCAGACTGCCAGCCGACGAATAATCTCGGCATCTGTTACATTTTCTAATTCCATTAATTACATCATGAGCGAAATATATAGCAGCCAGATCGCAGCTGCGGTTGCCTATTTGTTAGCGACACTTCGTTTGTATTTAATCAGCCGTTTACATTTCTATCTGTAAATGTTAATAGTGTCCCATGAGATTTTCCGTTTTGAGTGATTGCAGTCATTTTCTATTGACACGGGCTCAAACGGTCTCGATAAGTCAAAAGATAATTTACCGTTGTGAAACAACTGCGACAGCTGTTAACTATCTCGTTGCAATATATTTCGCATTGGAAGAGTCCGAACGCTGAGGTGTTTAACATTTTAACAGGGTTGCCAGAAGAAGGGCCCAGGAGCGCGGCGTGGCCAAGCCTCGTGTTCAATAAAATAAGATCTCTGTGGTCCGCACACTCTTCCGTGCCGCAGGGACTGAATCAATTGACAGGCACGAAACGATTATTACGTCCGAAGAATGTCGATCGAATTGATAAACATGATTCATATCACCATAAAATAAAACTTGACCCGAATCCTTCAAAACTCATATTTTAACATCAATAACAGTTTTATTAACTTGTGCTTTGGTCAGTTCGTTCTATAAACGACTCGATTGAATGGTTAAATCGATTGGTTTCGTAAAATCGATTCTTTCGAGTTTTGTGATAAACAAATAAGTGATTCGATCCACATTCCTAAGCCGAAGCGGCACAATTTTTGCACACCTTATTGCCTGCGGAGTCGCTCCATTTTATTTGATGCACAGCTTTTTATGGACCGGTTTATATTTCGGTTGATTTTGTTTTTGTGTTTCGCAGCTTGAGTCGACTCATCCGTCATTTGTTTATAACAATAACATCGCTGTATATAATGGTATCTGTCATTTACATATCAAGCGAGAAATTAAGTAAATACGCGATATCCAACAGAGATAATCTAATCGACGATAAAATATTTTTACGTGGGAGAATTCGATCTTAAGATTATTGAGTTTCAGATAAGGATCAATTAAGTTATTGCTTTGGTTGAAAACAAACTAGATATCTGAAATAGTAAATCTATCTTATCTTTTAATTTTAATATCGTTTACAATTCTCAAGATCCGTTTAACGACTGTTGAAGTGTTAATTAAATAAATTATTAAGTATCCAACTAACAGATATTTTATAGAACCTTTCAATGGAATAATTGCAGAAAGACAGATTTTCTCTTAAGTACAACGTAAAAATATCACATTAAAAAACATTATTTTCTACAAATTTGGTCATCGAGTTGAGCAAAGTACTTTAGATTCTATGAGACCAATACACACAATTTCTTATCAAACAAAAAAATGAATGACATAATTTGAAACACCACTAACCGTTTAAAAATCCAAACTAAATTACGGTCGAATTCTCACTCAGTCGGAGGTTCTCAATCCTTCGTTTTTGGGAACGTCGGTTAATTGACAGTAAAAATGTCTAAAAGGCTGAACCAGTTCATTTAGCACCAGCCTGTTGACATTAAATTTTGGGTTATTGCTTCTTATGTTAATACTAGCTATAACCCGCGGCATGACTCGTTTGGTACCCGGGTATAAACTAGCCTATATCCTTATACAGCATAGAATTTATCTCTGTACATAGATACAATAAGCTGTTTTCGCTTGAAAGAGTTACAGATATCCATACAGCCATACATACTGAAACTTTCGCGTTTATAATATTTGTAGGATTATGACACAATATTTGTACTTATTAATTCTATCATTTATATAATACACTAGCTGCACCAAGCGGTTTCACCCGCGTAAGTCCGTATCCCGTAGGAATATCGGGATAAAAAGTTGCCTATAAGTTATCCCAGTCTGCGTACCAAATTTCATTGCAATCGGTTCAGTATCACACACACACTTACAAACTTTTACGTTAATAATATTAGTAGTTGCATATAAAGAATCATTGATATTCAGTACCACGCACCTGTTTATATGCGCTGTTTGCGCGGAGGCGCTATATTCGTATTGTAACAAAGTATTTTGCATTATATGGAAATAGAGCTTTAAGTGTCACTAACACAAATACAGCCTGAACAACATTAGAATATAAGGAACATCTTTTAGAATTATTTAAATTTATAGTTGTACTAGTTTTTTCCCGCGGCTTCGTTAAATTCGGAGTGGTTTAATATTATTATACAAAAAAACCTTCCTCATGAATCACTCTTTCTATTAAAAAAAACCGTATCAAAATCCGTTGCGTAAAGATTTTAACATGCTTAGGTAGTAGGGACATAGAAAGTGACTTTGTTTTATACTATGTAGTGAAAATGTCATCAAATTCATTTTATTATAAGTCGTTATATCTATGGTGTACATGGTATTCCATATTGATAGAGAGAGATAGCAACTTACACGTGCTAAAGGAACCTGAGGTCAGACAATAGTTAAGCAGCTAATATTATCTTCCGGTTGACATCATTCATAAATAATTGTGTCCACAAATAATTAGGAAGTGGGCTTGTAACAAAACATAGCACTAAACGTTTGCATACTTTTTAAAAGTAAAATTTTTCAATGGTCAGACATTTATATTTTAACAGCACTCTTAAACTCTTGACTTGGTAAGGCCCTTTCACTTTTACGATCTTTTTAAAAATATTTACAAGTGCCATTGTTAATCCAACGGCTGTTTTGAATTATGTAAACAGATAAGAATTTTAAATTGAAATATAAATTAAAAACTCACACTGTGACAGTTTTCCGTTCGCTTTGTCCGAATAATCAAGGGGAAAACAGTCCAGGGTTTCCGTCGCATAGTTTCCATTCCCATGGGATTTCCAGGGCATGTCTTAAACTGTAATTATGTCTGAATGTAACTCTGTAACAAACTTCATTTTTACCAGAAGAAAACGAGACAAACAGAGAGAAATGTTTTCGCATTTCGTTTTTATGCCTTTATTTTTTATTTATATCTAATAGAAGTAGAAATATTGGACGTTGAGGTTCATGATACAAGTTCGAAACTTCGACTTATAAAATAATAGATGAATCGCGTTTAAAATCCGCTAAAGTGTTGTTTATTTCGAAAATCGTAAGTTATCTGACTGCAACAGCAATGCACGGAATGTAGGCTATTTATATAAAATTACCTTTATGCAATTATTACCTACTAGCTGCGCCCCGCGGTTTCACCCGCATAAGTCCGTATTCCGTAGGAATATCGGGATAAAAATTCATCTATGTGTTATTCCAGTTATCCAGCTATCTACGTACCAAATTTTATTAAAATCAGTTCAGTAGTTTTTGCATGAAAGAGTAACAAACATACACACATCATTACAAACTTTCGCATTTATAATAGGTAATTTAGTAGGATGGTTCTGCCAATCCTGTCACATTATAAATCGATAAAATTTCAACAATGGAGGCTATAATCTCCATGTTTATTCATGCGAATATCGTTGGCCTGTAGGTGGACGCTTATTCACAGATTATGTCATCAAATATAGACCAAGGTTGACGCCCTCGCGACTTTGAAAGCCTTATGAAATTTCTCTTGGATCACCTGATTCATGTAAACGTTCACCGTGATGTAATAGAATACGAATTAGCGAAGTAAAATTTGTTCGTAAGTATTATATTAAAGAACCGATTGCAATAAAATTTGGTACGTAGACGGCTGGACAACTGGAATAACATATAGGCAAGTTTTAATGCCGATATTCCTGCGGGATACGGACTTGCGCAGGTGAAACCGCGGGGCGCAGCTAGTCAATCATAAATGTTTAAAGCTACAACCAGCCATATCTATTCCATGAGTACTTAGTCAGTAACTAGACATAGTAGGTCCAAAAAAGCATTCATCCACGCCCCAAAGGTTAACATGAGACCCCTGACACATCTACGATTATCGCTTGCTTGACAAGTGACGTGACACTGGCTAATAAAATGTCTGTTATTTTGTTATCTTATATATATGTATCGGCTTTCAATGTAACTGATGTTATTGATTAAAAACCCACTTAATTCTCTGAATTTCGGAAAACCTTTACCGAAACACACAATAAAGAATAAATATCCTCAGATTCAAAGTCAAACACTACGCTCTGGGTTTGTGAAGAAGAGATAACTTTTCTTTATTTCTATACTTATATCATTAAATGGTTATATTTCTAATTTATGACTTTGTAGAAAGCTCTGAAACTGCATAACCAATTTTGGTAAATCCACCACGAGAAAGCTACATTATTCCTATCTGACATAGCTTATTTCCACCAAGAATCTAGAAATCCAGATGACCAGAGACCTACAGAACTAGGACATTATAAATTCTTTACAAGGCGGGTGTAACCACGGCCTTACCGCAACAGTCGCGTCATATACACACGGGTTTATTTGTGAAACACTCCGAAGTGCTTTCTTCGGTCGACAACTGACGGTGCAGTTGAATTGACAGAAACGACAATTCGCGATAAGAGCCGCACGAGCTTATGTTAGTACTTTCGAAATGCTTAATATAAAAATCGTGAAATGTGGTCAATGTTTATTTGTAGGTTATTTTTGTAGACATATCGGTTGGTTTGATTCAAAATTGGTTGTAGAAATTTAGACTTTAATCGCACATATATAATACAAACAAGATCTGTACATTAATGTTATACAGAGAAAATACGTTATTGTTTGTAAGTTTGTTTATTATTTGTAATTAGAAAACTCCATGTCAGTTTTTGAAAATTTTCACCACGCTTTCATAAACATTTTCATTAATTTTTTTCTGTTCTAATTTTCTAATTTGGAAATGTTATTATTTATTATTAATATTAATTCACATTTTAAAGGTTATAAGTTTAATATCGAATATCAAACTAAAAATTAAATTATAAATGTGAAAGTTTGTTTGCTTGGATATTTGTCCGTTAATCACGCTGAAACTAATTAACGGATTTTGATGAAATTTGGTTTACAGACACGGTATGAGCTGGGTGATAGGATTTTTATCCCGATTAAATGCTCCCTTGGGATAGAACAGGAGTGTTGATATCCGGGCGGAGCCGGGAGGAGAGTCCAGTATTCTATAAAGGCTCTTTCGAAGCTTGTGAATGCGTGCGTGGGAGTGTGATAACATCCCATACACTGTCTAGGGGCTACATGTCATGTCACATTGTTTACGTTGTATTTGATGAGAAACGGTTCTCAGATTATTTTACATTTCAATGTTTTTATTCTTTTTATGACTATGTAGTCGTTATTTAGTTCCCTTAATGAAGAAAAAAGATATAAAATTAATTATCTAATAATCGCATTTAAACCCTGGCGAATATAAAAGAAAAAATATGATTTTTGCACACTAACTGGTAGGAAAATGTCTATTTTAATATATTTATATTACTATAACAAGAGTTGGAAGTATTTCTCATGATTTTTCATGTATGAAAACCTGTTGATACATGATTGATTTCAAATCAAATTAGTGATGCAGTTTTTACCATTTGCAAGTTAGTTGAAATTTTTCATTTGTTCTCCTTAGTCATTATAATAAAAATATTTATTAGTGAAAACTAGCTGAGTTCTAAAAATTATCAATATGAAACGTTACCTGCAAACCCTTCAGTTATTACATAAGCTATTTAAAACATTACACATATTTTTCACACCTTGAGTCAAGGCTATAGGACATCCATCTGTCGCATAAACAAAACTAAAAATAACTAAAAAATATGAACATTTATATTTATTTATCTATCTACGACAAGAAAACAAAATCACCAACGGACAATCAGTATTGACGTAATACCAAAATCTCTTCAATCCCATCATTTTATATTAAACCAATCCCATTTCAATGTCGATCCCATAACGTATATTTAAAGTATCATGTCCGCCAATCCATTCCCACGCAGTGCGCAGGTGTCGATGACGTCACAGCACCCGACCCGTTTCCTTTTCCATCGTACTTTTTACTTCAATTTGCCTTTCGAATGCATTGTAAGAAGTAATTGGCAAAAACTACAGCGATGTTTGGAAATGAGGCATATTTCGGTGGGAGTAAATTATATGTTAATAAATATGTTTTTTCAGTGCAAATTTATTTATTTTAAATTATTTAGTAAACAAAATAACACTAACAAAAAGTTAAGAATATTCTTACTATATAAAAATAAGTCGGGTTTTCCTTCCTGACGCTATAAGTCCAGAACGCACGAACCGATTTCCACGGTTTTGCATTCGTTGGAAAGGTCTCGGGCTCCGTGAGGTTTATAGCAAAGAAAATTCAGGAAAAATTTCAGCAGAAAAGCAGGAAAAACGAAACCATTTATTTGGTGGCGAAACGGAGTTTGCCGGGTTTGCTAGTTTATTATAAATTTTGTTAATTGTATTATGTCATTATGTCATTATACTGAAGAGGTTGAGGAGTTAATAAATATCACTATCCATGTAAGCTACTTCGTACAATAACTAACGTTAAAGCGGTTTGCTCCTTATAACATTTATCGATATTATATGATCAACTGTTAAAATAGGAATTCCATTTAAAATGACCCCGGTAAAGAACGTTAATAACATTTAAAAGCGATAAGGATTAATTAACCGTCTCTGCGAAATAGAAAACCTTCGCTTCCCATAATTATACAAATACAGAAATTCCATCACCAACTACTCACCTAGGAAAAAGCTTTCCTGAGCTTAACTTCCTGCACATAATCCCACAGCTAAGCTGATTTAAAAATCAAATGTGAGAAAGTATAAACCTTTGGAACATCAATCATACCATATTTCCAGCCGTCACGGTGGCTACACACGTAATTGGAAGCTTGACAAGCCTGGATGCACAAGCATGCTTGACATGCATCACAGACCACGGAGAGTTCACGCTTACGTCTACGTGTATCTCATTCGTTCATTAGGTTTTTGTTTGCATGAATAATTATTTTGCGGCATGATGTGTGGTGTGATAATTAAAAATAAAATATTGACGTTGAGAGCATGATGTGTGATGCATGAGGCACTTGTTATGTATAATTACACCATATATTTTGTTCTAGATGACGAAGGGGGTCATATCAAGCAAGGATACGAGTCAAGACGTCAAAATGACTTGTACATGCGGCTTGGATTGTTACTCGGGGAGCGACGGGGGTCCAGAAACAAATCTAGGGATAGTTGTACGTCCCTTGCCTCCCTGGATGCCCATACCCTTGCGTCGCATAACACTAGTCCGGTTCGTATAATATTGAGATAAAAGTGAAAATCAAAGTGTAATGACAAAAAAACCAAAACTAGAACCTAATCTAATGATATCAATAAACTTTGGAATAAGTGTATATCTACATTACTAAGGTTTTGCATAAATTTAACACTTAGTAAAGTGACTTTTTTCTCTTATATTAAGCAAACAAGCACAGCAAAACGTAAAGATTTACTTTAAATAAAAAGATTTAGGTATAATAAAGTGTAAGAAGTCTATTCATAAATAATTTATTGAAAAAATTCCAGGTGTCAACCCTAACCGGGTCATCAGAAGTGGACGCGGCCACTCCCCTCGGCAGGGACTCCCTCGGGTCTCTTGCGTCTATGTCCCTATCAGCTGCCAGTAATTGCTCTTCATCTAGTCCGGGCAGTAGAAGACATTCCGTCACAAGTTAGTATATCTGGATATATCTTAATTTTGATTATTATCCGGAATCTTTTAAGAACAGAAAAAAGAATAATGAGTATTGGCCATTTTGAATGTTTGTTAATGGGCACACACAGTCATGATATTAAGGATATCATTTTAAATTTAACAAATTGCAGCTTTCAATAGCTAAATCGACCTGTCAACCATTATTTTCTGTAACAGGAATCTTGTATAAGTGTTGCTTATTCATTACAGCTCTACAGAATGGACGCGAGGAGCTAACTCGCATGTCATCTGGTTTCTTTAAAACTAGAAAGACTGCAGCACGTCGGTCCGCCAGAGTTAGCAGCAAAGCATCTTCTACCTCTTCTGAACTTAAAAAGGGTAACTCAAATTTTAATACAAGGCAACTGTGTAGATTCTACTGCTTAACCTCACAAAATTACGTCAATGTTCGGGTACTGTATTACAGTATGATAATAAATTTGATTGAGTAATTTACTCCTTCTGAAGTTCATATAAAAGCAATGAAGTCATGAAGGCTGTTTTCAACTTTACACAGGTCAGAAATAGCAATAAGGTCACAAAGAAACTCCATATCCTATTTTAAATACGTCTATAGAATCAATGTTATAATATAAATGATTCCAATCTGTTTATCACCTTCCAGTTCATCCTGCACCACAACTAACATTACGACCGTTGTTCTTCGAAGTGCCTTCTACAGATGACACGACCACATTCTCTGGGAGGCAGTGGCTCATGAGAGATATGGAGAAGGCACTCGAATCTAGCGCTTCAGGTAATTTCGCGTGTGTTTATGTAATATTTCATAACAACATAGTGATATTGTTTTCACATGAGAGTAGAGCAGCTAGGTAGGTACCTATTCAAGATTTCGCACCTATAAAAAAAAATCGTATGGCTTTGCTGTCTTAAAATTTTTTCTATCCGTAAAAATCCTTATTATTTTTATTTACTTGGAATTTTTATCAACCCACATTCTATAATCGTTAATGGAATGGGGTGAAATATAATCCCAACTGTTGGGTCAAGCAAAAATATATGCAAAACGAGGTCACAACGACTTTACAACCCAGAAAGCGTGACCAATCAAGAGACATACCTCTGAAATAAACACGGAATAAAAAAACAATTATAAAGGATGATTTATTGATTTGATTATACAATACGTTACGCCATATAATAAAAATACGCTCGTAACTGAAGTAACACTCAAATAACTGGTTATAAGAATCATTGTTTTAAACATATCCTCTCTCATATCATAATTATAGAATCTCACAAAATATAAGTAATATCACAACCTCTCAAACGATTATTTATATGGATTTTTTTCTAGGCATACTGATCTCAGGATGTCCTGGAACCGGTAAAACAGCATTAATACTGCAACTAGTTGAATACTCCTGCTTCGGTCGCAAGAGGAATTTCGAATACGAAGAATTAAGGGAACAGTCGGATATTAGAGAAATGCTGCCGGAAGAGATAGCCGCAGGGATGGTCACACAGCTAGCATCGCAAGTTGTAGCTTATCATTTCTGTCAGGTAAGTTGTTTTGAACCTTATTCGAATACCGTTAAAGTCAATTATATAAATCAAGTTGTGTACATAATTGCATTATATTCGTTGATTAGATGTTTTAATGATAATTTTTTTGTTTCAGGCTGACAATAATAGTACATGCTTAGTAGGCGAATTTGTACATTCCTTAGCGGCTCAACTTTGCCAAGCGCCCAGACTTCAAGCTTACAGAGAATACTTACTTAGCGAAGCACATCTTTTAGCCTGCCTTTCATTAAAAGAATGTATCGCAGACCCAGATCTAGCTTTCGTTAGGGGAATTATTGAACCTCTCACTATTCTGCGAAAAAATGGCAGCATAGATTCCACTAATAGCATCATACTTGTCGATGGTTTATGTGAAGCGGAGTACCATAGACCGGATCACGGTTACACGATTGCTTCTTTCCTCTCCCGACATGTCCCTGAAATGCCGTCATGGCTCAAAATTGTCGCAACTATAAGAACACAATTTTTGGAGCTTACAAAACAATTGCCGTATACAAGAATAAGTTTAGACGAATCCGATAATGTTAATAAGGATTTGCTGGAATATTTTAACGCAAGAGTTCAAGCTGCACCAATCATAGAGACAAATGTCAAGAGCTCGACAGGAAAGTCGGAAGGAGTCCACAATCCAGTTATGAAATTCGCTCAATACGTCCTCCATTTGAGTCAAGGCTCCTTCTTATTTCTGAAACTCGTCCTAGATCTTTTAGAACAAAGCCATATTGTCATCAAATCCACAAATTACAAAGTCGTTCCAATATCGCTTGCGCAAATATTTCTTTTGCAGTTTAATTTGCGATTCCCCACCGTCCAGTCCTTTGAGAAGGTCACCCACATTTTAAGCGTTTGCCTCGCTGCGTTATACCCCCTCACATTAGTAGAAATATACTATTCGGTAAATTCATTGTTAGTCGACACTTTCCTACCCTGGGAAGAATTCTGCCACAGATTCGAAAGTCTATCGGATTTTCTCGTGAAGCGTATCGACAATACATACATGTTCTTCCATCCTTCCTTTAGGGAATGGCTTATACGTCGAGATGATAATGAGAGCTCTAAATTCCTCTGCGACTTAAGAGCTGGACATTGCGGCATCGCATTTCGCTTATCGAGGGTTCAAGCACCGCTAGACTCAGAAAAATCTATGGAACTCGGTCACCATATTTTGAAAGCCCATATGTATAGAAATCTTGGTCCAGCGCAGTTAGGATTATGCCCGAGAGATTTGCAGGCCACAATGGTCGCAACTAGTGCCGCCAATGTTGGTGAAGCGATAGCCAACTTGAGAAATATTTATACGCCAAATGTCAAGGTATCCAGACTAATGCTATTGGCTGGGGGTTCACCCAATCAAATAACGACATGTCTCGGAAATGCTCCATTGCTCTGTATGTATGCGTATCAGGGGATTATAGCAATGGTCGGGTTGTTGATTGAGTTTGGAGCTGATTTGGAAATGACTAACTCTCAAGGATGCACGGCGCTATCTTTGGCGTGTCAGAGAGGACACACTGATGTTGCGAGGATGCTTATTGCCTCAGGTAAACATCAAAATTAGTTTGGTTTAATTTAGAGTTTCACTCAATTTGAAAGATGACTTATTTAACTATTTAGTGACCGAAGTCTCAATTTTGAGATATTTCAAGCTAAAAGAGCCATTTGATTTTCTCTCTTACTTAAGTCTTCATTTCTTCCAGGTGCTTCACTAAGCCACACAGACACAGCAGAACAAACGCCCTTAGTCCACGCTGCGAAAAACGGTCACAGGGATACAGTAATCTACCTCCTGGGTTGCCAGACCGGCAAGGACGATAGAAACTCTATAGAAATAGATGATAGCAACATTGAACAATTGGTGCCCGGTGCGAGGCATGCGTTGATTGCCGCCGCGCAGAATGGACATTTAGATATTGTGGAGTATCTGCTTGATACTGCTGAGCTGATTGTAAGTATATATTAATAAGTTATGAATTGTGGTTATATTAAAATAGGGAATGAAATTTTAAACTGTTTAATTTATTTTGCAAATAGAAAGTGCCGACACTATGTATATAGAGTAAAACAAATTCGTTTAGACTCAAAGCGACATACGTTAAAGAAAAAGATACCAATCAAATACCGCCTCACAATAAATGATTCTCTGTTCGTTCTTGTTGATTTTTATCTGATATATTTCATGAACATCTATTTTGATTTCATATACTATGTCACCAGTATCGTAAACGCTGGCGCACTTAAAGTGTTTATATGTGTGATTCGTAATTTATGTTAATTCAAGTCCATATAGTCTCAGAACTATAATAATAATTTATGTACGTTTCAAATATGATAAATGTAACATTAATGATTTCAGCCCGACGGTATCTGCCCAGTCACCGGCGAGACAGCTCTAACTGCAGCGTGTTCCACCGGCCATGCCGCCATTGCTGATGCGTTACTTATACGAGGGGCGACACCCTATTCTCTAAACGCGCGACAGATGTCACCACTCGCATTGGCCAGTAAAAACGGGAGGACGGCGCTAGTATTGCGACTTTTGGACTCTGGTGCGGATGTAGCTGGGTCGGGAGGGAAGAATCCACTCATATTGGCCGCGGCGGAGGGGCATGCGGATGTTCTAGAAATGCTATTAGCGCACGGTGAGTTTAAGCTGTTATAATAATAAATCAAGCTCAACTAAAGAAACAAATTTGCAACAGAAGGAAAAGTTTATGTAAAAGTACCTTTTGGTACTATATTCCCGTATTAAATTGTACAATATATGGATTCAATCAAATTAAATGTCAAATTTTTATCATGATGCAAGTGATGATAATTATGCTCATATTTATGATGATTAAAACAGCGTCTCTTATAACGTAACTTTATCGCAATATCACACTACATTACGATTACACGTCAGAGCAATATTCAACTAGAAAAGAGACAAGTCTTTTCCTTTTTCTTAATTTAAAATTGTCGCTCCCGGGGTGTTTTAACCTATTTGTCTAACAGTACCATTGTATTTTCTATAATTTGGCAAATAAATATTTTTAACGATAATGGTATTCCAGGCGCGGACGCATCGGCGTGCGACGCGGACGGCGTGTGCGCGCTCGGCTGGGCCGCGCTGCGCTCGCGCCTCGCCGCCGTCACCGCGCTGCTCGATAAGGGCGCTTTTATCGGTGAGTAAACCAAAGAAAAAAAGACCTTAAACTCATTAGGCTAAGGTTCGATTTTATTTATCGAGGTGTTTATCTCGGAGTGTATGTTCAAACTTAAAACTCCACCAAATACTTATCTGTACTAGCAAGCTACTAGATATCTCATGTTACACAGAAATAATTTGAATTCTTTGTGCCATTAGTATTCAGTGCTGTCTTTTTTCATATTTTGTAAACGATCCAAGTGTTAATTTCAATTTTCTTTTCCACATTTTTGGATATTTTAGACCTTTTGGCCTACCTATATTTTAGAGTAACATCACCACTGCTTAAAACGGTGAAGGAAAACATCGTGAGAAAACCGGCATGTCCGAGAATCAAAAATTCGACGGCATGTGACATCTGCCAACCCGCACTTGGCCAGCGTGGTGGATTATGGCCTGAACCCTCATAGGAGGCCTGTGTCCCAGCAGTGGGAACATATATATGGGCTGATGATGATGATCTTTTGGAGTATTTAGTCCAAACTCCTATTCCAGACCAACCAGATGGCAACGGTCGTACGCCTCTCGGCCTCGCGTGCGGAGGACCGGCGGACCTGGTCGAGGTGCTGCTGGAACGCGGCGCCTCGCTGGAGAAGGTCGACCACAGCGGCCTTAGGCCCTTGGACAGAGCAATCGGACAGAGGAACGTTGCTGTGAGTATTGTTAATAGAAAAAAACTAGCTTTTGTCCGCGGCTACGTACGCGTTAAATTCGAAGTAGTTTGATAGATGTTAAAGATATAAACATGCGTATAAAACTTCCTCTTAAATCACTCTATCTATTTAAAAAAACCATCAAAATACGTTGTGTAGTTTTAAATCGTGATAGGCGCGGGAAGCGACTTTACTCTATACTATGTATTGAATAGGATTAAGATTTATGAAAAAATTTAATAGTCACCATATTTTAACCATTGCAAAAATATTGTTTTCTTTTTATTCTGACTTATTCATCATTTTGTTTCTTGACAATTAAATAATGTTAATAGTAAGTAATTTTTTTGGTCACTCGCTATTTCTTTATTACAAATGTCAGGATTTTCTGTGAATTACAAAAGTTTTTATCATTCCTAATAATATCATATAAGATTTGCAATCATTTTCGTTTTACAATTAGTTTCATAAGGTAATCATTTATGGGAATAGTCGTACAAATCATCGAAAATATATTAATTCATTGTTTTTGGTTGATTCCAGGTGGTGAATTGTTTTTTGAGGAAAGGAGCGAAACTTGGACCCACGACATGGGTTATGGCATCAGGCAAACCAGAATTTATGTTAGTATTTTATCATCTACATAGATTTACAAAGAATTCATTAATTATTAGGTATATTCTCTAGCAAACAACGTAACAGTTTATAATTTTTTATCATAATTGTATCATTTGATAGTTAACATCAAAGAGACATTAAAATTTAACTCACAAACACTTTACAAATAAATTTTTAAAGAAGACTTACTGATCTATAAAGAGATCTAAAAAAACAAAAAAATATGAATGAAAAAATGTAATTCTTAGAGTTACTAACGGGAATTATAAAATTGTTATCATTTTTTATTAACTCTAATACATTCAAAACTGTTATTCACAGGCTAATCCTCCTAAACAAGCTCCTAGAGGACGGCAACCTGCTGTACCGCAAAAATAGACCTTCCGAAGCTGCACATAGGTACCAATATGCTTTGAAGAAGATCAACCCGCTAATAAGCGACGAGGGACTCACCACACCCGGCTCTCAGCCCGTTCCGCACGAACACGTGGCTGCGTTCGTGCAACTTAAAACTAACTTGTTACTTAACTTGTCAAGGTGTAAGCGGAAACTTAATGTGAGTATTGGTCCTAATTACAATTGTTGTTGTGTGCTATGACGTTTCATTTCGTTTGAATTTGAATAGGAGAATAACTAATTATTCTTCATTATTAATATCCCGTATGTTCGCAAATTCGCAAACAATAGAACCGTTTAAATTCAAATAAGGCATAGAAAAGCAGCCTGTGAATCCAGATATCACGCTGTTAATCAACAGCTGATGCCAACATTGACTCTACAATACTGTAGTTATTTTACAGCACGAGAAATAGAAATATAAATAAAACTTGCAATTTTACATAACGTTCGATATTTGAAATTAATATGTTATTATCATTATTCCAGGAACCCTCAGAAGCCCTGGACCTAGCCGCCCGCGCGTCAGTACTACGACCGAACGCGTTCGAATGCGCATACGCAATGTCCCGCGCGATCCTTGCTCTCAACAAACCCGCAGACGCTTTGCCACACGCCCGCCGCGCCTTGCTGCTAGCGCCACCTACCGACCTCTCTGCGGCTAGAACGTTGAAGGCATTGCAACAGGAAATATTGTCCAGAATGAACACAACACACAATTTAGAAACGCGGTCCATGCGGAACTATGATAGCATCAGTTTGAACATGCCTTAATTGGCTGATTTATGCGGTTTGTGTGTGCCTTTATACGTTTGACGTTTTTGTTGAAATAATATGTAACTGTGTAACTATCAGTTTGGTTGAGCTGTAGTATCTGTTTGTAGTCGCCTTAATAAAGTTTTATTCGTGAGAAGTGGCTCTATTCTAAATTCGAAATTGGAACACTTTTATACTGAATTTGAAATTATGAAATTTATGATAGTACAAAATGACAGAGCTATTATGAACAGAATATTAATTTTAACTTCGAACGCTTAAATTATAGCGTTTATTATATTATAAGCTAAAGAAAAATTTAAAATCGAAACGAAAAAAGCGATATGAAATAACGTGTGCCAGGCATACGATAATTTATCTACTAAAAATCTTTGCATTGTTCTGATTAACTTTGGCGCAAATAGTAATTTGTAACATTTCTTAACTATCACTTAAATAAAAATAGAAAGTAACGATGTAATAAAATAAACTTAAATATACTGTAATTTTAGCGTTTGTACAATTTCAGTTATGTTTGTGGTAATTTTATTATTATCTTTAGTTTGTTGTCTATGTTCATTTAAATGTAATCTATGTATCCAAGCAACAATTGTCAAATCATTTTACGAAAATGTTATATACAAATTGCAAATTGACTTGTCATCATACTATGTAGTAATTTATGACTTATTTTGGTTCGAAAGCCATTCTATTTTAAATACATTTTTGTATGTCTTATATTTATATTTTACAGAGTGCTGGCTCATACTTAGCATAGTTTGATAGTTTTTGTGTTTTGAATATTATTACAGAATCGCCTTAGCTTAGTCTTGTATGTGATCAAATGACATTTATGTAAATAAGTATTTTTCCTATTAAAATTGTATTACATATAATGTACAGTTTTAAAATTTAGCTAATAAGTACTCGAATATATTTTCGCTTGCCATTTATTATTCGATGCTTTAAAATTTGATGCAATAAACAATTTTAGTTTTGGAAAATGACGGTAGTTTCAAATTTACTTATTTTTAAATGAATTGTTGTTATTTAAATATACATTTGAGTAAAACTCGCGTGCCTATTGTCTTGCTATATCTTTATTTATTTAAAATTACAGTTCATAACAGATTTTATGGACACTGAAAAAAAAAATCGAAAAATTTCGAAATTTAAATTATATGTTATTGGTATATAGCGAAAAAAATAACAGCGTTCATAAAGTTTGAAAGCGAACTATTACTACTTAAGTTTGTAACAATGTATGCTTGATGACATTGTCTGTGGTACTGTAAAATATTTTGTTTTTAAAGTGTTTGATATTTATATCTTAATGAATTTACATATATTATCGAGCTATTTATCCTCTGTATTAGATGGAATGTCAAAATTAACGTCGCTTCATTATCAATTTCATATTGGACAATTTAAAGACTGACAAATTTGGATGTAGACCCCATAACGAATTGTATTGAAGCTGTAGACTTGTAAGATTTTGTTAAGTACAATAGTTTCTGTGATTACAGAAATAATTATTATGAATATATTTTACACATTGCTTCGATTTTGTTTTTTATTATCGTCTTATCCCGTATAAAGCGGATAAATGTAGCCTTTTACGACAATATTTCTATTTACTAGCAAATAGTTAATCAAGCAACTAGTAGTTCACTTTAAGATATTTAATATATTAAAATTAACTAAGACCTATAAATCCCATCGTTTTGCAAGGAATTAATGGGAAATCCCGTAGTTTTGTTCGACATACGCTGATACACTGGGAGCAGCACCAAAGTTCTCGGTTTCGGCTTGACATCAATAACTTTAACAGCCGGCGCGTCTTTTGAACCGAAAATACCGAAGTCGAATAATTTATTAGTTTTATAGTACGCCTTATTTTTCTGTACTGTGGGGCTAGTGGGTTCGGATGATAATGAGTTTTGGATATTTCTAAATATCTGCGTAAGTTGATCCCTTGTCATGTTCTGAGGCACTGATGTGTTTAACTCGTGAAACATTTTTCTGCATTTCGGTATGTTTTCCTTGCGCTGTGATGCTGGACAGGTCTGAAATATATATATTTAGAAATTGAAGAAAAGGTTTTATGGTTTTAAAGTCTTTGTAGGTAATATTATCATGTGACAGATGTAAAAGAATTCGATTTGACATTTTATAGCCACTAGCCGCCCCTGCTCCGGGGCTCCTTTCGGGTTGACCCGGAATAAAAACAAAAAAAATATATATCACTTTAAAATATTAGTATAGATAAGTCAAATAATTTACCATCAGCATGAAATCGATTAAGTTCAACAACTTCTTCGGAGAACTACAATATCCCTTGTACAAGGGAGTTGTAAGGAACACACTAAAATACAGCTCGTAGAGCGGGGATTTACTGTAGGAATGTATTAGATCCTTCATCCTGAAGTAATCCACGAAACCGTATTTGCTGAGAACACCCATTTTGTTGAGTAGACAGGTTGTAGGTGGAGTTAATTCTTGACACTAAAAAACATAAAATATATGAATATGAGACTGCTCTCTCCCTCAGTTGTAATCAAACTACACTACTACCACACATAACATAATAGTATACTAGTACTAACTAAACGTAGCTAACGTGGTCCAGTCTGGCTCTGCCAGAATTTTGGGACTGTCCTAGCACTACGTGCTTAGCCGCTTTTCTCTTTTTTTAGAATTTCCTTCTAAAAGGTTAAAAAGTGATCCTATTACTAAGACATTATTGTCCGTCTGTCTGTATATCTGTCTGTCCATCCATCTGTCACTAAGCTGTATCTCACGAAGCACGATAGCCTGACATTTGCAATTTTCATAGATGATGTATTTCTGTGGCCGCTAAAACAATGCTTTATATGACATAACATAACAAAATTCAAATTTTTCTTGTTGTTTTTATTGTTATACGCCTGAATATTTAACATTTTCGAAAATGTCGACGCGAAATCTTGAAATCGCGAACATTCTTTATTAAATGTATTATAATTTAACGAACTCACCTAAAGTGAAGTTCTATTATAATTATATTAGTAGACATAGCTAATTAGAACATCTAGGACCAAGTCAGAAGTAAAATTAGATCGTAATAAGCACTTACATTCATTTTATTCTCCCAACGGTAAGATTTAGGCTTCTCATACTGCGGTACGTATTGCAGCGTGGACAATGACGTCACACCACACTCGGATAGCAACTCTGGTGGTACCAAGTTCGGGATTCCACAAAATGTACGACGGTACTTCTAGAATTTTCGAATAGTATTAGTAAAACGACTTATGCTGATATACAAATATTATATAATAATACTCATGAAAATACCTCAAAAGGTAAAAAATATTACAAGCAAGAGGTGAAACTATTTATTAGGTATTATTTACGCCACTAGGTAACATATTATTTATATTCAAACATATAAAAATTTTTGAAACAAATAAAGAAATTTTAATTTAATTAATTATTAAATTGAAATACATACCGGTGTGTATTTTCCTCCACTTATCTGACAAATAACATTCTTAGAATCTGAGTTCTTCTGTCTGAAAAATTATAAAATAGTCGTATTCTATAATCAAATAATTTAATTCACAAGTGTAAAAACGTATCGATACTAAGAGTTTTGACCCCTATTTTCTAAAAAGTGAAAGTAATATGTA
The DNA here is from genome assembly GCF_012273895.1 of Zerene cesonia. Classification (NCBI taxonomy): domain Eukaryota; kingdom Metazoa; phylum Arthropoda; class Insecta; order Lepidoptera; family Pieridae; genus Zerene; species Zerene cesonia. Next base: position 1,535,124 of record NC_052119.1, on the reverse strand, counting down.
TACATGTATAGATATATAGGTATAGGTATAAAATACATACTGTAGCATGTTACAACAGGCATTCATTAATTAACAATAGATACATTTAATGAAAAACCTGTTAATTAGTTATGCTTACTTGCAAGGATCATCTTTTTGAGCTTGAGGACAGTTCTGAAATAAATAAATTTAATATTTATTCAATTATTAATATTTAAATTATTTAATTCACAGTAATAAAGCATTCTTAAAAATAGTATTATATTATCTCTGTTAAAAGGTTTAAATTGGAAAAGAATTTACGAAAATTTACAAAAAAATTTACAAAAGCAATTAACGAAGTGTCTTGAAAACCCCAAAAGATGGCGTTATTTTTAATTCCGAATTATTTGAACGACACGATATATTTTGATTAAAAAAAAATTAATTAAATTGAAATTACCCTTAAATACAAAAACTAATGTTTGGGTACCCTTAGATTCATTTATACTCATTCTAATGCATTTCAATAAGGATATTGGTTAGGTCTGAGAATCGGTCAACATCTATTTTAATACCCCTAAATAATAAAAGTAAGGCAGAACATACATAGTTTTCAATTGATAGTTAGTATTTTAGTTTTATTACCTCAGACAACACATCGAACACGCATTGAAGAATTTCATTTAAACTACAATCAGCGTCATACATTCGATGCAGTTTATTCAAGCACTGTGTCATGACTCTCGCTTTTGCTTTGGTCCATTCTGGATACTGATTTGTCATATTATCTAGTAGTTTTGTAAATGCTGCCGTATCAAATGTACCGGATTCATTAATGACATTCAACTTTTTGAAAATGCAGGTTTCTTTGTCACACTAAAAAAAATCATTGCTGACTTAAAAACATTTTTTTCTTATTAAAAGTTCACCGACATTCCTGGGGAGAGTTACTAATCCAATTTCAAAAATAGGGTAACAAAACCAAATAAAAAGCTACGGTCTAATTCAATTAGATTAGGATCTCAAGATCCGCCTTTCTTTTTGGGAACATCAATTGACAATTGAAATAGGAATCAATTTAATGAAATCTATTTTTATGGATTTATGAAAATCTTTATAAATAACGCTATTGGTCCGATTTACATATAACATGTATAAGAAATTCTACTGTCGTCACTCGATCTAAGAAAAACTAAATTATAAATTAGTTCAAAATACCAGATATAGTAAACTAATTTAAAAATTTTACTTTTCGATTTATAACTACAACAGACATAAAAAAATAGCCATATTGTTTTTATACATAAAACAAATTAAAACATAATTTGAAATATTAAACTTACAGAAAACGGAACGACTTTAACATCATTCGTTTTAAGGACATTTACTCTTTCCGTCGTCGTGGTTGACGGTTCCTGGGAACTGACATCAATAATCTGAAGTCGTCTGTTAACATCCCAGGACATTTCGAAGTGGCACTCATTACGCCAAGAGTCTTCAATAAATCCACTAAGATTGCAACATTCGAGAGGGTCCATTTCCTAAAAATTTAAATGAAGTATCAATGATCACTGGAAGATCAATATATAAACGAGGTCATAATTCATATTATATGAAGTGTTTTTGTAGTATTCTACATCACCATTTAATTTCACAATACATCTACGATAAAATTAAATTAGACTATTTATAAATAATGAAAATTAAATTCAGTTGCTTCGCTAAATATGTATTTTCTTATGAATTGTGTATTTTATAGTCGACAATTAAAAATAAAATTTCATCAGCCCATATATGTTCCCACTGCTGGGACACAGGCCTCCTATGAGGGTTTAGGCCATAATCCACCACTGGCCAAGTGCGGGTTGGCAGATGTCACATGTCGTCGAACTTTTAATTCTTGGACATGCCGGTTTCCTCGCGATGTTTTCCTTCACCGTTTATAAAACCGTTAAAAATAAAACTTACCTCTGAAGAATCATTCATTACAGATTCCGTACTTGTAGGAGTCTAAAAAAATAAGGCAATGTTTAATCATAGAACAGTATATTGCAATTTATATATTGGCGGTACACTTTAATGAGAAACTATTATTATATCAGGTTTGGGTTTACATTGTATTTTATCTAGGATTTGTTATACATATTGCAAAAATCTGTACCCGGTGCTAGGAGAAAAATCACGATCGCACTATTCAGCATTGATTTTAACATACAATTATTTCACTCACCAGGTGGCGCAAAGAATATCTGAAAGGCCTGTCCGTCTGTGCAGTATGATTGTGATATTCCATAAAATTCTTAAATCCACACTCTTTCACCACTTCTTCTCCAAACAACGGTGGCAAATCGCAGCATTTTGTGTTAAAATACTGTAATTTTTAAAAATGGGTTACAAATATTAAGCTAACACTCTGCGGCGTAAAGCATGGAAACGTACACTTAAAATATCGTTTACTAGCGGGCTGTCCCGGCTTCGCCCGTGGTACATATAATAGCCTATAGAGTATCAAAGTCAAAGTCAAAGTCAAAGTCAAAGTCAAAATTGTTTATTTCGATTTAAACCCCCAAGGGGCACTTACGAACGTCAATA
>NC_052119.1:1529083-1531571 GCF_012273895.1 Zerene cesonia | reverse complement strand
TGACAGATTCGAAATTCAAATGTAATATTTTTTTATAATTAAGTGTAACAGTATTTATGGCCAGACTAAGTATAAATCGCTTGCATAATTATGGGTTTCAGTAATTGATTATTAAAAATGACGTTTTACACTTAACTACGATATCAAATTATGTTTAAATCACGTACGTAAATATATAGTTAATTCTTATATGATAATATTTACGAAATTTAATAAGTTGTTACAAGAATGTTTTATTTTCATAATATTGCCTGTTTCCAAAATATATCTATATTCTAATAAAAAATATTTCTTTGTTTACATAGGTGTCTATTCACGCCATAGTAGCGTTATTTAATGTATGTATGTTTTAAAGAATTATACGTGAATATATTTAAATTAATATTACATAATTATATTGGTTATATAAATGGCTATTTTTTTAAGATGCTTTAATTATTGTCACTTATGTTGCTATTTAATAGTTAAGATAAACATTGTTTTTTGTTATGACCTTTCAACTGTTTCTTATAGATACAAGCAGAACCCGGTTTTGGACGTTCTTATTTAGGCAATTCACGCTTGGTAAGTGTATAATGTATATTTAATTAATATTATTTGTTTATACATGGTAAAAAACAATATTTTGAAAATTTCGTCGTATTCTGTTATAATTTTTGAATTTAAGTCCAATCCCCTAATTACACTTCACTAAATTTAGTTTCTAGTTTTATAAAAAATAGCGGCTTCTGATCACACTGTCCTATCTTTGGTCTAGTATAGTATTATGTTATGTGTGATTTAGTTACTGAATCAGATATCGGACATTATAAGTGATTTACAATCAACGGATTCAGAAATTATCTACAAATGGGTACAAAATCGTTTTACATTTTAATAAAACTTGTGACAGATCTGTGCATTAAAAGTACTACACTCTTAATTCACAGATCTGTTAGTACCAAGTACTAAGTCTACTTATTAATAGTCTTAAATGTTTCGGTAGATGGCGTAAGTAGTGTAATACTCCGTAGAAGGAAATATAGTGTTATTGGTTGGTATTATGATACTGTTAACATGTTTGTTGCCGCTAAGCGCTAATCAGCCTAAGACTATTCATTAATCCTAATAATTATTAAACACAAAAGTTTATAAGTACCTATGCATGGATGTACGTTTGTCACTCTTTTATGCGAAAACAATGAACGGATTTTGATGATACTCGGCAGTGATGTTCCTTGTTTAACATAACACATAAGTTATAGATATTATTCTATATAGTGTATATTTTGTCCGCGGGTAGAACCGCGCAGTACAGCTAGTGTTGCTTTAGTTATTGTTTCTAATAAAACAATATTAATTTCATTTTCATAATGAATTGTTTTAGTGTCATCAATGGAGCTGCCTAAATACACAATTAAATCTGACAGATACGTTACCGCAAAAAGATAAATACTGGAATATTTTGTCAAACTTTTTGGCACCAGAGTGGCAGGCTGTGGGGCAGAATGCTGTGGACGCGTGCTATGGGGTGAAAACTAAAAAATACACGAACACATGTCCTGGACAGGCCTTAATGCATTGTGTCGTAGATCAAATGATTGATGTAAGTAGAAAGTCCTCAGACACACAATCATCAAGTTGATATCTAAGCAAAACTTGTAGATACTAGGCGTAGACACATAATATTTACGTATTTTTTTATAATTACCTACATGACATGCATCCGAAAACAAGACGAAGATATTGTAAAATATACTGGGAATCGAACTAAAACCCCTGGCTATTTGTGACTTTAGCACAACTTGAGTCATAGTATTTGGACTAATGTACCACCTCGTAGGTACCACCCAATTTTAAATTTTATACTCACAAGCAATGTTGTCAAGATTATCAGCATTTTTACTCTGTACCCCTTCCATATTCAGAATATTATTTTTTAAATAAAAAAATATTTTTTTTCCTTTCAAAGAACTGTCCAACAGGACGGTGGAACCAGGAAGATGGGTGTGCATCTGTTTCATCTTTGGCTGCGTATAACTACATGTTCTCACAAAGGTACTCTGAAAACACACAACGTAATTTAATATTGTATGCGAATACAGAAAAAACACTTAAAGAAACTTAGAAAAATTTAAACATTTTTAGTTAAATTGGTGAGAAACTAATAAATAAATTAACCTTAGTGATTTTTTCATTTGTAAATTCCATATTATTTTGCAGCCGTTACAACAATCTCAAAAATAATCTGCCGACTGAGCGACGCCCCTCGTGGTTTTTACAAAAAGTAAGGTTTTTTTTATTTGTGTTAACATTTCTTAGGATCCAGCTTGGTAATTCTATAGTGATATTATAAAGCTGAAGTGTTTGTTTCTTTGAACACACTAATCTCAATCCGATTTGAAAAATCTTGTGGAAGAAGGCTATACTATACATAAGATATTTAAAAAGATTAATATAAAAAGTACACAAGACTTCTGGGGAGTGTCGGTTAAATTAATTGGTTCTC
>NC_052119.1:1510925-1528083 GCF_012273895.1 Zerene cesonia | reverse complement strand
ACAGATTCGAAATTCAAATGTAATATTTTTTTATAATTAAGTGTAACAGTATTTATGGCCAGACTAAGTATACAATATATCACCAGTTTGAAATTTAATTCGCCAAAATAGTTGATAAATACAGTTTAATAACTACTTAAAAGTTTAGAGATAACACTCATTGAATCAGGTCGCCTAGTTATTTACGACCCCCTTGGCCTTTGATAAATAGATATATTAAGTTCACCAGTTCGTTAGATTATTACAGTTACTTAGTTTATTCAGCCGTTTGTATAATGTACCTATACACATATATTTTATTTATTTATTTCAATCCTGCTTGCCAAACATGGAAACAAAACAGAGTTCTCTTATTTGTGATATTATAATATTAATTTTTTCTTTTGCTAGACAATATTAGAGTTTATTGCAGGGAGAATGTTTTAGTGTTCCATACCACAAAAGGTAAAACGATCTATCGGTCTGTCCGTTCATCAGTCTATTTCCAGGCTTTACCTATCTCATGAACTGTTATAGCTAGAATGTTGAAATTTTATCAAATAATGTATTTCAATTGTGTCTATAATTACAAATAATAATAAGTCTAGGCTAAGCAATGCTTGGTACGGTCATTAATTGGATGGGTGATTGTTTTTTCTGATAGTAAAAAAAAAAAATTTGTAGCATTTTTTTATACCTAATTTTAGCTAAGCAATACTCCGAGATCACAGGAAAGCTCCAAAGCCGAACGCTCTCTTGATACTGTCGAAGTAGTAACGTTTCCAGTTGTCGCGCGTTTGCTCCACCTCGGACGCTGGCACCAGCTCTTGCTTTAAAGAGACTAGCGTGTGGTCGTCCTGAAGATAAAAACAATAAAATTTAGCAACCTAATAAATGAGCTAATCATCATCATCATCATCATCATCAGCCTATATGTTCCCAATGCTGGGACATGCCTCCAATGAAGGTTATATGAGGTATGTGGGTATGTCCAAGTACTCAATTTATTTACTGCATGCTCACCTGGTCTCGAACCCCCGACTTATCGATTTTAATTCTGAGGTCCTCACCACTGAGCCACTACTGCTTTCAGAGCTAATTATTCTAAGGTTAACAAAATCAAGGACAAACTAGCTTCGCTTGTTATTGCCTCAAGTTACACAAAATAATTTTTTTTAAATTGAATTACCTTCTCCTCAATATTGAAAGTGACTTCCGAGAAATGATGTTCGGGCCACTGCTTATACCGCCAATATTGCACAATTTTCTTGCCAGGTACCAACTCCCTGAATTCCCCCGTCACATTACCACCGAACAAGGCGAATTTGCCGCCTTTCTCCGCCTCCATCTTAACATGACCTTGCGTGAAAGCCGTAACCATTTCTATCCGCGTCATAGCGTCGTAAAACTCTTGCGCGCGACATTGGAACGTCTCCGTTAACTCAATAGTTTTCGTATCCAGTTTGCAACCGACAGGTTTGCTTTGCGTAGACACCACTGGCTCCATGTTCACTTTTTTGTTGAAACCGCTTGTTATTGTTGATATATTGTCTGGTTTTACAGACGCCTCTCCCTTCTTGGGTAGGATTAGGCCTTTAGAGAATTCTTCCTTCAAGCTACGAATGTACTCTTTGAGTTGCTTGCGAATTTTATCCCTTCCCACGTTATGCATGAAGGCTTTAACGCGCTGAGCTTCATCACCACTGCCTTTGATTGTGACTGTCATCTGTAAATGTAGACATACAGATTTAATTATTAGATACCTTTTTTTTCTATATGATGTAGTCGGCAATGGAGCTGGTGCGTTGCCTGATGGTAGGCGTTACTGCGGCCCATAAACATTTGGAGAGGCACTGCGATAGGCAGATCTTACAAATGGATTGATGACTTTAAAATGGAAATGGATTGATAAAGGATATTATGAAAGTGTTATTAAAAATTAAATCTTGAACTTTATTCTAATCATGTTATATCAATATGACTTCAGAAAATGTCTGTTTAAATGTTTGAAACATGTAAACAGACATTTTTTATTTTTGTGGTTAAAACAAAGTTAAGTGTATCATAGCATTACCACAATTAACAATTTTCCATTAAGAACCAAATTACATGCTAACATACTTCATGATATTTAAAAGCTTTTCATCTACTGCTTTGCCCACATTGTCTAAAACTAATATTCTGTTGGGAACTTATAATAGTTGTCTTTTAAAAGGAACCATGCGGAAACATACAAAATTATAAATGTAATAGCAAAAGTGAATTAGGTATATCTTAAATTTAATTATTAAGAAATAAGAGCTCAACTTTAAATGCCAGTGGATAAACTGTTATATATAATGCAGAGGTTGTGCAAAGGTTAAATAACTGACAAGTAGACAATAATTAAAATAAAAGATTTAATATTGTCACTTACATCAACTTCACTGACATCATTCTCTTCTGATAAATTAGGGATGTGCATTTCGCCCTTAACCTTGTCTTTGGCACCAGCCAGCAGGCCTTCCCATTTCAACTTGATATCCCATTCATAGAAAAATATTAACTTCCCTTTTCTGTTATTTGCAGTGGCCTCACCGTCGATCTTTTCTACTTCAGTTACCTTACAATCTATACCGTTTTGCGCGATTTCTAAGTCATTTAGTAGCTCCTTCAGTCGGTCTTTCGACCACGGACCAGCGTTTTTCTCTGTCCAGTGCCAGTTGTTAACATTGGTTGCGTCTGGTCGCTCCTCCACAATCCATCGAGGATCACCTTCGCCCCACTTGGCCATTTCTAGGCTCTAAATAGTAACACGAGGTTCGCAATGATACGCGATTTTCAAATACCACTAAAAGATATACTTCAAGGCTGAGCAACTGCACGAAAATTTGTACTAATTTTATGTATAACAGGCACTTTTCACACTATTCAATTCAATATCTTTCAGTCAGTTTTACAAAGCGTTCGTAAAAACTCTAGTTTATTAAATTCCACTTGGATCAACCGCAGATTTGCACTTTTCGAGAAACGTCGTGCAAAGTCAAATTTTAATATGCACGCTCGGGAAGTCAATTTACATGACAGGTGAATATTGCCATAATCGTAAATAAAAATTGCGTTAACATCTAACAATTGCATGGATATGTGAGTTATTTTCCGAAAGGTTATCGTATTTCATTTACGCTAGCCAGCTTAAAAAAATAATTAGTAAGTAGTAATAACAAGTAACTTCTATCGCCAGCAATCCGATATACTTAATCAATTGTTAGGTAATTTGTGACAGAAATCATCTGTGAAATATCAAAAAATGGAATTAATCATTGTAGAATCATACTTTAAGCTCGTTTATCTTCAAATAAATATAATATTAGATGTAGCTTTAGCAAGATAGTTCAAAAACAAAATTGCCAATAAATAGGTGAAAATATTAAGTATAGCAACATTATAACATTCTGTATGTTTCTAGAAAATGTCATGTAGTGCCAACCTTTTAAAGTTGTGTATATCCGGTAAGTGTTCCATTTTACAGTATGCACATCGCGACTAAATTCATACATTTAGAATTTACGTTTAAACTATTTACTACGAGAAAACAAATATGTGTTGTGGGAATATAGGTATCAAAAGAAATTAACAATTCACCTTTTTCCAATACATAAACCGTTTTAATTCATTCTAGTTTACGCGATGCTAAATCTTGATTTCTTAAAAAACCCGTTTATGTTGTGTTATTGTCTTTTCCCCCCTAAAACCTTATGTTAATCCAGCCCCACTACAGCCGACACATTTTTTTACTAGAAGTGATTCCTTCACGTACTAGTTTATAGACTATTGTGAAAGAAATAAACATATAAATTATTTGATCGATAATACAGTCCCACAATTCATAACGGGAGCTTTTTCTGTATCTACTTCTGTATTATTACAATAAAGATTACTTTATGCATTTTTTATCACTTACATTCCTAAACCCTCTTTTTAAAATTAAATATTAATATCAGTACGTACCTCTGTAGTTACGAGTTTAGATTTAAAACGTGTTTATAATAAATATTGAGTAGGTACATTTTGCCAATTCATTTAAAACCGCTCAAATCACGCATCAAGCAGCGCCATAGTAGTTTCCCATTTATTTTGTTATATCTTTTTACATTAAAATAGTATAATACTGAAACAAGTAACAATGAAAGTAGTACTAAATGAATTGTTATAAGGTATTAACTGGCGTCACTATTTGATCTCCAGCCCTCTTATATTTTTATTTTTATTTTATATCGCCAAAACAGTAAACTTTTTTCAAATACTCTATAAAAAAAGGCCTGCGTCCGTCCACCAGCTTGAGAGGTTCAGCAATTGAGCAAACGTACTCCCAGCTGCATTTTGAGCAACTTCAAGGTCTTATGACGCACAAATTTCATTATCGCAGTTTGCACACATAATTACGTCTCGTTTCAATTAAAAGCGGTTATAATTTTTTTCGGTTCGACAACTTAAAAAAAAGTGCCCCTTGGGGAATATTCGGCCAGCATCAGCCGTTTTCCTGGATTTTCTCGAAACAACGTTCATACGAGACGACATTACATACTTAAATATTGGCCAAAGTAAGGTTGAAAAGTTCGAATTTCGAAACTTTGCTGCTGAAAAAAACACTAAAGCGCGCGTTCTCGCTCGACCACTCAGTCGCAAGTCATAACTCATGAGGCATGCGGAGTAACTAGTTCTTAATCTGTGTGAGGCATTCCGTTTCGAGTTTCGGTGGCGCAATAACGTGCGCACTCGCAAATAAAATACAAATAATAATAATAATAGAAAAACTTCAAAATGTTCCCATTACGTCGCGTCGGCAATAAGGTGTGTGAATCTGTGGTTAAAAAATATCACGAAAAAGTTCGCATGTGTTCGGAAAATGAATGGCCATTGATAGAAGTAAAAAAAAAATTTTGAATTAAGAACGTCTGTTGCAGATTTTAGAACAATGGCGGGCTCCTATAACTGTGGTGGCAACAAAATCTCAGAAATACAGCACGGACACTCCTCGTCCCTTAACTATGCTCACAGACGATGAGTTAGCCATGAAAGAAACGAGTAAGCAAGTTACTTAATTAAAAATTAATTATTAATGTACATTGAAAAATATTATAACCAAATTATGACCTTTATTACGTTAGAATGTGATAAAATAATATAATCAACGATTTAACTCCAGATAAATGCGATAAATTAAGTTAAGTTTTTAATATTTAATTTAACTTATCTTATAACTTACATACACTTTAAGATAAAAGACAATTAAAGAGTATAACAAAAGAACATCTTAATGTTATAATCATTATGTTAAGATAGCTACTTAATAGTAATAGAGGCAATTTAAAAACAGGTTGTTAATATAATTACGTAACATATATAATCAACCATATTTTTATGATAGTAATATATATTTACCACTAAACCTAATTCATGTTTAATGTTCTATTTTTTTTTTCTGTGAAAAGCCTTTCAAACTACTTAATTCAAGATACTTTCGAACAGAATTTTAAATAGCTCTCATAAAAATCACAATAATATAGGTATTTCGTTTTAATATCATCTAAAAAGTATTTCAAATGAAAAACATGTGGTTCAAATATAAAAAAAATCTAAATGTAACTTGATTAAATAGATTATAATGCATAAGGTAAATATTTTTTCAATAATTAATATTGTTAGGTTATATAAATAAAAGTTTTTGAACTTGAGTTTGAATTTTGCCTACATTTACCTTGGGAATCGTGGTAAACAGGTAACAAAAAAATTGATGTATGACCACAGACCTTTTCGGATTCCTACCATTCATTCAGAGTTGACAAATCTTAGGTTCTACTAAAAAAAAAGGATTTACCGTAATTCGGGCCTTTACAGTGACATATACAATAATACCTACATATTTAAGAGATATCTAGTCGCAAAGGTTGCAAAGACCGGTTTACAAGGCATCAATTCTTACTGTAAACATTAGTTATATGTCAAACAATATTTCGATTATACCTACCATATTTATAGAAACCGTACACATTCGTATAAGTATAATGATAATTAATGGTATTTTTTGAATATTCTAGAGAAGTTAGGTATTCCTTATTTCCATCGATGCGTAACCTAAATTATAATTTACTACCTGCGCCCTGCGGTTTCACCCGCGTAAGTCCGTATGCCCTAGGAATATTGGGATAAAAAGTTGCCTAAATGTTATTCCAGTTGTCCAGCTATCTACATACCAAATTTCATTGCAATCGGTTCAGTAGTATTTGCGTGAAAGAGCAACAAACACACACACATCCTTACAAACTTGTGCATTTGTAGGATTTGTTTTTGTATTACACTAGCTTTCCGCCCGCGGCTTCGTCTTTTAAACAGAGATCATACCATAAAATCTCGCCATTGCGACGTAAAAGAAAGGCAAACAAACATAGCATTTTCACATTTATAAAACTAGTAATGATACGCCAATAACTCATAAAATTTATAATACTTACATAAAAATACAATAAATGCTCCTATCATTATGAAAAGAGATTATTATTATCAAATAGCTAATCGATTATAATAAATTAAATAACATATAATTTTTATGAAATACATTCATTCACAGTGATAATACAAAAATTTTGTCAATTTTTTTTAATTTTTTCCTGTCTTTAAAAATGCTTAATTAAATCGTCGATAAGGTCGTAAGTAGTTGGCCAGTAAGTGGCGATTACAGCCAGCTACACGGCGTGATCTGCATTCCAATATCGTGTTTATAACCCTTCCCAGCTTCAAACGAGCAGATCCGTGACTTAACTTGTAATTAACCTATTCAAGTTAGTGAAACTGACTTGTCAGTACTGTCAAAATAATAACTTTAACGATATATACATGACTACATCTAAAATTAATCTAATATTAAAGAGCTGAAGAGTTTGATGTTTGAACGCGCTAATCTCAGGAACTACTGGTCCGTTTTAAAAATTCTATCAGTTTTAGATTTATTGCCCATTTATTGAGGAAGGCTTTAGGCTATATATGTACCACATGCGAAGCCGGGGCCGGTCGCTAGTAAGATAATATCAAAAACTCCGGCGGAAGAAATAATCTATAAATATTTTTAACAAAACACTAAATCTACAAATTGTGAGATCTAGACCAATTTTAAACTGAACAATACGGGAGGCACCAGCTTTCAAATAAAGATAAGATTCATCAAAATCTGTCGACACAGTCAAAAGTTCTCCTTTTTGAGAACGTTGTAAAATAACGACTATGGCTTGATGCTATTTGTAATCTTAGATATTTTAACTAAATTAAACAAAATCTTAATTTGGTAAACAGAACATGGGCAAAATATTGTGTAAATGACCTATTAAAACACATTTAGCGTTATAATTCTTTGTACGAAAATATACGTCTAGATTCTAAATATATAAAACCAAGTGATGGTATATACCGGTAGTAAAATAGTCGTAATTTTAGGTGTAACAAATATTTGAACTGATTTGTAATTGATAAGAAATAACTGAAGTTATTCAAAAGGCCGTACCGACGTAGTACCTACTGTGTACTTGAATTTATTTGACTTTACATAATTTTGCTATCTACAATAATATATTAAATTATAAATATTATATTGATATAAGGAAAACTGCATCATTTATGGTGTTATTAACCGATGTTATCAAAAAGCGACAGCGAGATAATATATTATGATATGTTTGTATTTATTTGACAAAATAATAACATAATTTATTTTTTCAAAAAAGGAGCAGATTATCAATTCCACTGTAGTTTTTTGTGTTGTTACCTCATAACTCTTTACTGGGTGATCCGATTTTGATGATTCTTTGTTATTTGAGAGCTGGTGCCAGCCATGTAGTCCGATTATTATTCGTTCTAGTTCTGACAATTTGAAGGCGGTTTTTTGATAATAATAATAAAAATATTTTTTTAAACTATTCCCGAACAAAGCTTCGTACATGATTTTAAAATTAATGACGCAAGACACACCCATTCGAGTTATCACAAGGTCAATGTAAACAGATGTGTGTGTTCAAAGTCGTATGTGTCCGTGCTGATTAAAGCATTATTTTATTCGTGAACACCAGTTGATATATAAAGACAAATATTAATAAACTAGCTAGGCTGTGCCCCGCGGCAACACCCTCTTCGTGATGTAGCCTTCCTCCATAAATGTACTATCAAAGACTAATAATATCAAACTAAACCAGCATTTCTTGAGATCTGCAGGTTCAAACAAACAGAGGAACATACAAACTCTTCAGCCTTGCAGGAGCGAAGCAGAGACGTATCGCTAGTTATATCATAGCCTAGCCAATAGCACATAAGGCTCACGTACATACGTAAAAGAATTTTTGAAATCGATTAAGTAGTAATCGAGTAAGTAGTAGATTAAGTTTCTGATATTGGCGCGTCCAAACTAACAAACAAACAAACAAACTTTTCAAAATAAATGAAACATTGTATCTCTGTTATGGAATTTGTCAAAAATTCACAGATATGAAGAGCCTTGAAGCTGTTTTTATGCTCAAATAGCTTAATCAGCCGTTTAATTGACGGCCTAAATGTGTGATATATCAATCTACTTATTGGTTGATATATATAGTATTACGTTTTAAAGTGTCTTTTGTAAGGTTTATTATAGAAATACATTCAAGCTAAAAATTTTGCGTGTATATAATATCCATTTAAGTACTATATAAGTACATATCTATTACCACCTATTACCAGATAACTACGTCCAAGAAAATACTATATTAGTATTATGTAATAGTCGAGGTAATTCAGCAACTTTTATGTGGTAATAGAGCATATAAACGTAATTGAATATCATTCATAATAGAATTATCATAACCTACTTCTATCGCCCTAAAAAGTATTATCAAATATTTGAATGCATAATTGTTATCTGAGGCAGTAATAAAATTAACAAATATTATCTGCTTACTGCATAATCTAGTTGATGATACTTTTTTTACTGATTACTGCATAATCTAGATATGATAATGTAAATATTATTTACTGCAGTAAAACATTATTTTTAAAGGAAAAAATGTTCTCTATATGTTTGTGTGTTTATAAATCGCTAACTCCAAAAAGATTGTCACCAACATTCAGTTTTTGAACATAACAACGAAAATTGCGTAAACATCACTGAAATTTCAGAATAATTTAGTTCAAAAAATGCCTGGAAATATTTTATAACAATATGTCATATTAAGTTATATATAAAAATATTTTAAATAGGAAGGTACCTACTTGTAAAAACCCAAAAATGTTATTGTTATCCGTATCCGTGTTTGCATTTCTAAATATCACATTGTGCTAGGTAATTATTATGTGGGAGTTGACCTCGCTTCTGTAAGAGCTGAAGCTCGCACCGGGAAAGGGAACCTTTTCCCCACTATACTCAGGCCATTCCTTTATTCCCGTATTAGTGGGCACCGTATTTAAAATCTCTCTCTATTTGTGCAAATGTTCATAGGGCAATGGCGGTCGCCTACCTTCACGCAACCCACGCTCACCCAGCTCAGTTGCCCGCTATTGCATAAAAAGATAGATCATATCTACCAATGACAAAACAAATTTAATTCACTGAGATACCATTACCTACTACTTCTAGAACAATTATCCTTTATTAAATGAAACAAACGTATTTTGTATGGACAATGATAATTCAGAGTGTAGGTAATATCATAATTCGAAAACAAATTCTTATCGCCTCTATTTAATATTTATGTTACTAAGTGTTGCTGATAAAAATTTAAAGATAAAATTCATTTTTATGTATAAGTATACTAGTATAGTATTAAATTATGTGTGCTATACGTAATTAGTACATATACACAGAGTCGAAACATGAGTTAATTGCATGTTCCGTAGGGTTTTCTATTTTATATACGTACCTATGATCATTTTAATGAAATTGCCTTTGCTGACAAAAATACTATATATCTGCCAGTAGCAGTTATTTTATATTTTCTTTTACACAAACCGTAAGTACCTATAAAAAATTGCCATGTAAAAAAAACAAAAATAGATGATGCTTAAATGGAAAAGTAAAAATCAAACTTCTCTTGGTCACAGAATGTGATTCATGTTGAATGAGTCTTCGTCACTTCACTCACTATAACTCTTCGATGTATGTTTCACTGTGAAAAATGTTCCATAATAATTTTTATGTCATCCAATGCATGCCTATATTTTCTAAGTACTTTCATAATATGAAAATAGTAGGTAATTTATAAAATTATGCAAGATGCCTGACAAACAACAAAAGATCTTATCTTAAATTGTATGTACTTCAAACAATAATTTCGTATGTACTTAAGATAACTAAGTATAACTTCACGTATCGTTTTGAATTTAAGATAGAGAATGTCACAAAAATTGTAATTTATAGAGAAATATGTACACTAGCTGTGCCCGCAGGTTTCGCCCGCGCGGTTTTAATAAAGTTTCATGTTATAAACTTTCATCCCCTTGGGGGTAAAATCTATCAAAATCGTTTCTTGGCGGATACCTACGTTATAACATCTATCTGTATGCCAAATTTCAGCCTGATCCGTCCAGTGGTTTGGACTGTGCGTTGATAGATCACTATGTCACTCAGTCAGTCAGTCAGTCACCTTTGAGTTATACATATATATATTTAGATTTATGACAAATACGTCATTAATCTATACATACCCTCAACGAAAACTTGTCCAAAGCACGTGTATAGTGCGGTTATCACATCAGTTTCGACTGGGTGAACACATTTTGATGAGCTTTTTGTTGTCATCCTTGTGGTCCCATTCAAAATTTGGTCTAATTGGGATAATTTTTAAGGCAGTTAAATATCTTACGTAAAATAATTATATATAATGTACAATAATTCATTTCAGTTCGAAAACTCGCTACGGAACAAATCGCACCTCTAGTCAAGAAAATGGAAGATGAGCACAAAATCGACGAAGGCATTAGACAGATGCTTTTTGACAATGGCGTAAATATAAATTCTATTATACAACTAATATTCAATAATGACAAACTACATGCTTTTAATAAAACGTGTTGCTTAAAGAGGGAGTTTAAGCTTACTTACTTATAACTTGATAAACATTTTCGCGGCGGTCAAATATCTTCGACCATAATAATAAAAAATGTGTATTAATTTCTTTCTTCTCTTAAGCAATGTATGCGTTAATAAAATTTTATAAGTTTGATGTCTACTGCCTTAGCGTTTTCATCAAAATAATACTAATTTTCATGATTAAAAATAATCTTATATCCTTTATTAGTTCTCTAACTAATTATGTTCTTAATTTCATCCAAATTTGTTTTTCGTTTAGGTGCGAAGAACAAGACAGACAGAATTTCTTGCCCATATTATTATTAAAATTAAATTTAAGAACAATGAACCCATGCATTGTGATTTTTAGACTCATAAATTCATCCTACACTTAAAATTAATTTATAAAATTCTAGTTAATGGGAATCGAAACGCCAGCTGAATACAACGGGTCAGGATGTGGTTTCCTCACCATGATGTTAGTTGTCGAAGAACTGTCGAGAGTAGACCCGGCAGTTGCGGCCTATGTGGATATCCACAACACCTTAGTCAACTCGCTGTTCATGAAAATCGGTACTGAGGAACAAAAGAAAAAATACCTGACCAAACTATGTACGGAGTATGTGAGTATAAATAGCCTGAAGCGATTGCATAGTCAGACTCACACGTATAAAATAACCCTTACTGTATATAACTCAATAGTAAAGCTCCTGAAGATATTTCAGGCGTCATTTAAAGTACATTATAATATGCTTAATAAAATAAATGTGAGTAAAATTATATATTATAATAGTTTAAAAAAACTAAAAAACACGCTTTTATCATATTTTGCAAATTGAAAAATGGAATAATTTTATCAAATTAGTGTATTGTCATCGGTCCTCAATAAATCTACAAAGTTTGAACGAAATCTGGCCGTTTAAAGTGGGTCAAAATCGCGCCCAAAGAAGTCGGTTACAAACAAACATACAGGTGAAGCTAATAAAAAGCGTGTAAAAATAGACTGCCCATGTTAAATTTTGATCTTTAAATCTCATGGGGTTGAACCTTAAACCAGAATATGATATATGATAGTTACACAGGCCAATGCCAAACAGTACTTCAATCAATACAAAGCGGATAAAAATGTTTTATCTATTCCTGCATAGGTTTGATAAGAAGTACGTAATAATGTATCAACGTTAAGCTAAATTGCTATTTTATATATTATAGTACTCATATAGTTAAGAACAGGCTTAGTCATGTTTAAGTATTAAGGGGTTAAGTAAAGTGAAATGACTGAATCTACATACAATAACTCAGAAAAATATCTCCCGCAAAAAAAATAATTTTGGAAGTCCTTTATAGGGTAGTGGGACTGTTCACAGTACATGATATTTTGTATTAATTTGAATAGCTTATTGGAAGTTGTACTAGTTGTTGTTTGTCGTTTCTGTATTCGTGAGTAAATGTATATTTATTCTTTCTTTCTTTCTAAGAAAAGAAACAAATAGTAAATGAGATTATAATATTTTGACGTTTTATATGATTCCACTGCCTAACTTTGTGGCAGTATATGATCATTCAGTGTTTAAAGACTTAACGGATTTTAAACGCGATTTATTCATTATATTTTATAACTTCAAGACATGTAGCATCTTAATCTACCCGTGACCACGCTCGCTGTAAAGTATTCGAAACGTCAGGTTTAAATAATATAATAAATAAACCGCGTTATAATCCGTTAAAAAGTCTTCAATCTCTAAATGTATAGTATTGCGTAAAATTACACAAGAAAATACATTAAACTACAAGTTGTTTTATAGGCGGGTAGTTTCTGCCTAACAGAACCGACGTCCGGTTCAGACGCTTTCTCGTTAAAGACTGTTGCCAAGAAGGACGGAAAGGATTACGTCATCAATGGCTCCAAGATGTGGATCTCAAACTCTGATGTGGCTGGTGTGTTCCTGGTCATGGCAAATGCTGATCCTTCTAAGGTGAGATTTCATTAACTAAACACCTTTAAAACACAAAACGTTATAATTTCAGAAAAGAGCCGGGTGGTTTATGCTATTTTTATTAAGATATTTGATTGAGATTATTACAATATTTCGGTGACAAACAAAAATAATGCTATCCTAATGCGATAATAACAATTTTGTACTATATTATATTCTAGTTGGTAATGTGTTATGTAAACAACATTATTATTATAATAAAGTCAATGGTCGCAAGCTTTTCAAACATCGAAACGTAAAAATGTATTTGATTTTATTGCACTAAGGTTCAAAGTGCGAATATTGAAGCAATGAATAACTCCAATTGTTCACCAATTGATGACGATAGGAGTATATTTGTCATGTTTGACTTATTTAGGCAAATAATGCGTTTAGTTCTTGGTCACTATAAATGAAAAAAATGCACATGATTCGATTCCGAGGCCAGGAAAAACAAACGATGCGAATTTGTCTTTTAATAACACCTATGTACGTATGTCAATCAGTCGATTACTACAAAATTTCCAAACAGATTTAGATGCAATTTAAACCATAATTTAATTTTCAAGATTGTAAAATTTATCTCAACTTTTTAGAGAATACGTATTGTTGTTAAGGGTCCTACAGATAGTGATTATCAAACAGAACTTATCACAAAACAAATTTTCAGTCATTAAGACATAAACATGTTTTCGCCATCTCTACGTAAATGAAAACTTACATGTGTGTAAACAAAGTAATAATATTAGATATGTTTCTTATTGGCTTCTCATCTCTGCATATATCATAAATATTAAACTATTCGTAAATAAAGCTAAATACGTATGACCATACGAATTACATTATTTCTCGTGACTACGAGAAATAAGAATTTTATCCGTATACAAATGCATTCATATCTAATAGGTCACTTAATTGTAATTTTTTTACTTAATTTTACGGATTTATATCAGTTACTATTAAAATATTTAGTAGACAAGCTCAGAATTTGGAGATAAACATACATACAGACAGACAGACACACGCAAGTTTTCCTTAGCCTATACATAAGAAACAATAGATGTTTTTCTCGTTTCTTAATTTATCGTCCTTGATTAATTTATTAAGAATTTGATACAAAATCTCAAAGTATATACTAAATAGAGTAGTTGTCGGAAATAGTATATGGACATAATGTAATATATGAGTAACATAATATATAGATTGAAGAAAAATAAACCAAATATACCTAAATGGCTTTGCTTCAAGATTTTGTGTAGGTACACAAACAATTTATATATTACCACCGACATTTATACATAGTTTCTACGTCTCAGCATATATATATACAAACATACAATGGACGTTAACTATTTATTAAAATAGAAGTGTATTTATTTGTATTAAATAGACTGTTATCTTTCTAGTTCACACGGTCATTGAATTGTGATGCAATAATTTATCGTCATATATATAAACTAATTACATCAAATGTGTACTTTAGAAATAATAGAAAATTATAGTACAGGAAAAAAGCAATACAGAAGTAACATTCTGAAAAAATAATAGTTAATATTTTATCCAATATTCAACGTTGACAGTCTTAGCAAATAATAAATATTATTATTACCTTTTTTACTTACATTCAGATAGATTTACTCCATCCTATCCTACTAATATTATAAATGCGAAAGTTTGTAAGGATGTGTGTGTTTATTGCTCTTTCACCGCGGGGCGCAGCTAGTACTTATTATAAAGCAGTCGTTTCCCGCGTCTGACCGTATATATATGTAAGCTTAGGTCTTTAGAACTACACGATAGAGTGATTCAAGAAGAAGGTTTATATGTATAACAACAGTAGTTCGGAGTACCGAATTTAACGAAGCTAGTATTTTATATAGTTAAGTCACTATGTCAGTTCTTGAATTTTGTTTACTTAGAATTTTTAAGATCTACCTATAGCATTAAAATCGCCATTCGTTCAATCAATTCAATCCCCCTGCGATTGCAAACATGCCTTTTCCCTAATATGCTTTAACGTCCTTTGAGTGATTATGGGTATCATAAAAATGTTTATGTAACCCACCCGATTACAATCGCGGCTACAATTAGTAACAAGAACCCACCCCAAAAGCAGTTCTCGCAAAAAAAAAAAGATTTTTACAATAAAAAAAAACTGAATAGACAAACCTCTTTCATCCCAGGGCTACAAAGGTATCACGTGCTTCATAGTGGAGCGCGATACACCCGGCCTCAGTGTGGCCAAGCCGGAGAATAAGCTCGGTATACGCGCGTCCGGCACGTGCATGGTGCATTTCGATAATGTGAGGGTACCCGAAGAAAACATCCTCGGAGAGTACGGGAAAGGGTAAGATTCGATAAAATTGCTTATTTTTATAACCTTCATTTTATACATTACAAATCTTTTATCATTTACATTAAATTTTTAATTGTTTATAAAGCTTTAAATGCTATGAAACTAAAGAAATAAATATCCTTTTTTATGGGTTTAACGTATCTGTCAGTTAGAAAATATTGTATAAAAATTTGTGTAGAAGAATTCGAAACACAAAATCAGGTAATTTTTTGCAAGCGGTGAAAATGTACATTTCTATTTGAACATTGGTATCTACATCTGTACAAAAATAATACAGAATTATTTGTATTTTTTGTATGTTTGTAATGGATAGAGCCAAGAACTAATTAGTTTTGAAAATACTTTCACCATTTCTGTGATTCCTAGTTTGATGAAATTTATAATTCATTCTGGTTTCATTCGAGCGATCCGCCCTACTATATATTATATACTTGTTTTTACTTAATTAATTCAATATAATATTTGGAAAGTACCAAAAATCGTATAAAAGTCATACAATCTTTTATTTATTGTTTATAATCTACATTATGTATAAACAAATATATTTCGTTTATGTATAAACAAATATATTAATATTAATCGAAATTGAAATCGTTTTGAAACTTTTTTAAGAGATTACGGAAACAAAAAAACTGGATTCATTGCTATTTACTCGTGTTTTATTGTAGAAGTGTCCTTGCGTGTTGTTCAAATGCCGCTGCTATCAATTTTATAATACATGTCTACAACTCTCATAAGTGGTTATTATTACAGTGGAAAATTGTATTAAATTTTTTGGGTATAAGAATTGTTTGGTTTTCACAGTTTGAAAGTTGTTTAGTTTTTTTTCCTAAGAAAGTAATTATTACATCTAATCTTACCTACCTCTGTTCTGCTTATGCAAGGTACAATAAATAAGATTTTAAATTGAATACTTTTGACTTATTGGGTCAATCTGGGTAATTGGAAACAATTCCCAATAAATTTTAAACTTTGTTAAAAAACTTTACAATTACATTACATTACATTACATCTAATTACAATATTTCATTTTATAAAATATGTGTGAAAATTTATTATATAAAACTGTTTTTAAGCATTTTGCAATTACAGAATAAAAAATATGAGGATATTTTTCCAATTACGCCTGTTCACAATAACCCAAATTTTTTTTAATTTTTTTTTTTTATAAGCTAACTTATTTATCGAATTCCAGTTACAAATACGCAGCAGGTTTCCTCAACGAGGGTAGGATAGGTATCGCGGCGCAAATGATCGGCCTCTGCCAGGGCTGCATGGACGCCACCATCCCTTACACGCTGGAGAGGAAACAATTCGGCAACCCCATCTATAAATACCAGGTAATAAGAAAAAAAAACAAAAAAAAAACGATTATGAAATATTCTATATCTTTTTTTCTTTGTCCTATACCACAGATAATAGAATACTATACCCCATACCTAATGTATGTGATAATTTTATTAATTTAAATTCCTATATTAATCAGACGCTATATCACACTTCTATTATAAATGTGAAAGTTTGTTTGGATGTTTGTCCGTCAATCACGCTGAAACTTCTGAACGGATTTAGATTAAATTTGGTATACATCCAGGGTATAAGCTGACTTGGCGATAGCATTCTTATTATCCCGTTTAAATGCTCCCTTAGGATAAAAATAACCATGCGGAACCAGGACAGGCGTCTAGCAATGTAATAAAATATAAGGGCAATTTATTCGATAAAGTGACATATTTCACAAAATCCTAAAATATCACCAACCCTTTTTTTTTTTTTTTTTTT